>NC_053023.1:542432110-542587619 GCF_003073215.2 Triticum urartu
CTCTATCCTCTCCTTGAGCCACATCATCAAAATTGGCCCTGTTTGGATCATGGGGTTAGAGCTAGTTTGGGTTAGTTGGAGGCTCAAATAACCCAAAAGTATCCAAATAGGGAGGGTTAGAGTGGGTTAGTTCCATCTAACCCAACTATCCCGGTGAAGAGGTTCTTATTTGGGTTAGAGTGGGTTAGAAAATAACTCTAACTCTAACTGTGTTAGAGTATCCAAACAGGGCCATTGATGTAGCCGTCTGATCTAGACGTTGAGAGGCTCCGCACTAAGCCACATGCAAGCATGCAGAAATACTGTGGCACATAAATCACATCAACATGTCTGCATGCAAGCAAGCACCGGTAGCATGCATGTAAGTGAGCTTTTAAGTCCCATTAACATGTCAAAAAGAAAAATATAATCCCATTATGCAGTAGGAGTTGGCTGATCTTTTTTCCTTACGTGGGATGATCTAAATGATGATGGGAGTTTATTTAGTTTGGCTACTCCTAGTAGTTATAGCATTTTTTTAGTTCTATGAAACCAATAATTTTGCGCAAAGAGATATACCGTTGTTCCGCGGCAACGCGCGGGGACTCATCTAGTAATATTTAGGAACGGAGGGAGTACTATGTAAAGAGTTAGGTGTCGCACGGTGATAGTGTGAGGTGGGCCATGTAATCACTGAGCCTGCGTGTTTTCACTGCTCTTGCACGCCTCCGCTGTAAGAATGGAGAAAATTGTAATATACTAGTAGTACCTCCTTTCGCCGAAAGCGTGGGACTTCTAGCAGTCCTACTACCTCAGTAATAAAGACCAATGAGCCGTCAAATCACATAGACCTAACAGTAACCATCACTCTTGCGCCAGTGAGAGGTCGCGTCTGCTCTGCCTAGGAATGAATGCGGCACCAATTCTTTGGAGCGGCGCTGACCGTTTCCGGCGGGAAGCGCGTGCGGGCGATGGAGGGGCTTTGGGTGGCCAGGCTGGTCAGGAGCGGGCGCGGCAGCTGTCCGCATGTCCCTACCAAACACGCCCGGAAACGAGAGGATGCACCGACTCTCGCGGCTAAAATCGTACACTACACAACATCTCTGTGTAGGAGTAGGTCGATCTGTCGCTCTCTCTAACACACACATGATGTTAAACACACACACACGCACACACCTTGGTCCCGTTGCACCTTCTAACTTGAGGTCTCGGGTTCGATAACTACACTTGAGCATAATTTGTGCCAGGAGGATTATTTGACTGGTCAAAATGTTTTCTACGGTTTGCACGCTTCACACTCTCTCTCTAGTATATATATACACACTGGAGCCTCGGCGCTTGTAGTTGCTCTCTTCACACTCTCTCGCCCTCTCCCTCCATTCCGAATTACTTGTCGCAGGTATGGATGTATCTTAGATGTATTTTTGTTCTAGATACATACATTTCTTTGATGAGTAATTTGGAACGGAGGGAGTAGTTGCTCTATTCACACTCTCTCGCCCTCTCCAGATCTAAACAAGACTTCATTGGCCTCTCTCTCCCCTCACTGCTGCTCAAAGAGCCGGCAGGATCCGTCTGCCGGGAAGGGAAGGAGGCTTAATGTTGTCGCCATCGGCGAGGGACTACCGGCGCAGCTGTTCACTTTCCACCTAACGGCAGCGCGGGAGGGCCTCCGACCCCTTCTTCTTCGCCGCCGTCCCGTCGCCCACCGAACCACGCCCCAAGAACCTTAAGGTATAATTTACTTACTCCACATGCATTGCTCTAGCTGCATGTATACCATGAATCTAGGACGTGGTTCAAAGAGGAAAGGAGTGGGGGAAAGTACTGGGAAAAGTTGTATATAGCATGAATCTAGGACGTGGTTCAAAGAGGAAATGAAGGGGGAAAGTTGTATAGCATGAATCTAGGACGTGGTTCAAAGAGGAAAGGAATGGGGGAAAGTAGTGGGGAAAGTTGTATCGCATAAATCTAGGACATGGTTCAAAGAGGAAAGGAAGGGGCGAAAGTACTAGTTCAAAAAGGAAAGGAAGGGACAAGGCTGTAGAGTTTGAGCAGGACTAGATTTGCTGCGCTCACATAGGGAAAGGTGTCTAAAGATAACAAAACTGGGACCAACAGAAATATGCTCCTTGGTTGTTTATTCTTTGTTGCAACAGACTGTGCATGACCACAGTACATCAGTAGATGCACATGGTGCTGGTGCGTCCACTGTCCCGTGTAACTCATTAGTTCTTGTTAATCTAAGGCCCTGTTTGGTTAAAAACTCCCTAGTCCCTACCTGCTTGGTTCCATGGACTAAACATGGACTAGGGGTTATTAAATGACATGCTAAAAGACTATGTTACCCCTAGTAATGAACTAATAGAGACAAGGTGCGATGCGTGGCAGGGGCAACTGTTGGAAAAAGTCCCAAAAAGACTCCCTCGGGGTCTTCTTTCTTTAGTCCCAAATGCCCACTTTTAGTCCCTAAAAGTCCCTCCTTTTTGGTTTAGATGGGACAGACACGGAGTTTTTTTAGTCCCTACACCAAAATGTCCCTGTAAACAAACACCCTCTAATAATGTTGCTGGAAAATTGATGCAATGCCACAGTTAAAAGCAAATTACATGTTTAACGAATTTTATTGTTAATATAATCTCTATGCTAATATTAATCAATGCCACCGTTTGAGAAATGCTACTGTCTTGCTTTCTTTCCCATTTAGATAAGGTAGATGCTTCTTTTTGTTGGCTTCTGTGTCATCCACCGTTATTGACCACTAATTGTTTCCTTTGCACCTCTGTGTAAATAGGGTTATCTACTTCACCTCGTTGCCATTGTGACCTTTTGTTGCACTGCACAAAACACTTTTGTTTTAAGAGTGTTTTGTGTAGTTCAATCAAAATGTCACACCGACAATGTTGCTTGATTGCTTGATCTTAGTGGAACTGCACAAGAGGAGATCTTACTTCCTATCCGTTAAGGCGAATTTGGTTCAGATCTTCTTCTTGTGAGTTGTTTGAATTCCGCATCATGAGAGGTCAGTACTAGCCTTCTTTCACATGATTCTGCAGTGTGCTTTCATATGTTGTGCTACTTGTACGATAATGTTGCTTGATTTTAGTGAACTGCACAAATGGAGACAAGACTTCCAATCTTTATGTGCACCGTAATATCCCATTGAGGTAAGATAAGGATATTTCACAACTGTTGGCCTGTATTTTGCCACTTTCATCAGAAAATTAAGTTTAGTACTATACTTGTACTCCCTAATTGACATGCCAAATCTTACATTGAAGGCGAAGCTTGTCTGTTATTGAACCAAGTGATGAAGGGGAAGAACAAGTGGAAGAAAAACAAAAATCAACTCCCGGTGCTGTAATGAAGCACTGGAACTGTGATGACACAAGTAATGATATAGTTTTGCATCTTAATTTATTGCTATGGCTGGAACGAGCAATTGTTTTGCCACTGATTTGATGCCACTCTTAATGTAATATATAATTATCTCAACTTGTGCAAACAGGGATCTTCTTTGAAGATACCATATATTTTAGTGGAACTGCACAAGAAGATGTTGAAACATTAAACTAATCGAGGAGTATATAGTAAGCATGGCCACCACCATAGATAGCAATAGATGGTTCCGGAGAAGTGCTTCATCTGTATGCTCTACACAATAAGCCTCCTGACAAAGGTTGGTACTCGCCCACTGATTTCATCCATATGATTGAGCTTTGTCATCTCTATTGGTGTTGTGCTACTGTTTAGATACTGTCATGAAAAAGTGGTATTGTCCTTGAGAAGTGCTTCATCTGTGTTGTTTTAAATATTTCCTTTCCTTTTTTGAGCAAACAGGGATGCTAGCATTTAGTACTCCTCTTGTCTTTGCACAACAGGATCATCTTCCTCAAAAGAAGAATATGGAGTACGTGAAGTGACTAGTTCCGATTATGCCAGGATGAAGAAGCCCTGTCTATCTTCTCATCAGAAGGAGCAGTTGAAGGATGGTTACATTACTCCCCACAAGACCAAACTAACTTCAGCTCACAAGGACTGACAAATCTCCATCTTTTTGCTGTGATGCGCGAGTACAATGTTGTTCTAGGATTCTTTCTGGTGAGTTCCATTTTTCTAAAAGTGTGCTCTACATGGACCATGTATGTGCCTGTTGAAACTGTCAATGCATAGTACAATTTGCTTTATACTAATCACTTTTTTGTATTTGTGCAAACAGGGGTGCTCAGCTTGATTTCAATGGGAACTGCACAAAATGTTCATGAATACATCGAATCATTCATTTCCACCACAAGAAAGGAGGTGCCGATAAGTTCAAGGCGTTGCAACATATAAGGGCGAAATCATACAAGATACGTGCGAATTTGGTTGATTTTGGTGGAACTGCACAAAAAGAACAGCTGGTTTATTTAGCACGAGGTGCCATGTCAATGTCCGAACTGATGGCAAACCCTGCCCATTCCACAATCGTAGGCGTTTGACATTTTGGAGCGGGACAACCTTGTCAAATTTTGCTCATTGATTTTAGCAAGACATGCGTTTGATATTTTCGAATGGAACGCCCTTTGCTGTCAGTAGCGTCGATCAATTTTTTTCTTTATTCTTTAATTATGAAGTAAATATTGCCTCTGCATGTAACTCGCTGAGATGCATAATCATCGATTGTTTTGAATGTTCTCTATGAATTGCCAGGCCTGTGTGTTTGATTGCAATGTACAAAAACGCTAAAAAGCTTCTCAAACTCTTTGTACTCCTTATGTTCCTTTTTACTTCGCACATTGTGAAAGTGCATACTTTTTTGTATAAGATTGGTCAAAGTAGAGATACTTTGACTGCAGACAAAACTTGTATACAGACTAGAAAGGACTGGAGGGAGTACATGTGAAACTGCTGCAAACGAGGTGATCACCTTGGGAATAATGCTAGTACGTATTGTTTTGCATGTTCATCCAATGCCAGTGATACAGAAATTCGAACTAATCAAAATAAATTCATTCATACACGGTCGAATTTCATATAAACATGTCGGATTTCATTACATTTCATACATTCTTCAACTAAAAAAGGGTCCGCTGGAGGTATAATTAATTAACGGAAACTACCCACCTGTGTCCCGCTGAGCCGAACAGAAGTTTTAGTGACTTAACTGCAGGTGCAGTTGCATAACTGACATGTGGCATGTTGGGCCCACGTGTCAGTTAGCCAACTGCACCAGCAGTTAAGTAGAAGCACCGTTCTTTTCCAGCGCAGCTCTCCGACTCCACATCGCCGCCAAGAAGCAAACTGCCCGTCAATGGTCAATCCGCCTAGCTTGGCTTCAACCGGAGGGTAGCAACGGTGGCCTTACTTGGACCCGAGCGACGGCGACCTACCGTGTTCTAGTCTTCCTCGTTTTTCTGTGTGGCGCGGCCTCATTGGCAGTGGGGCGGGGCCTCGGGCGGAGCCGGCGATGTCCTCTGCCTCGTTGGCGGGGCGGGGCCTTGACGGAGCCGGCGGTGTCCTCTGCCTTGTTGTTGGCGGGGCGGGGCCTCGGCGGAGCCGGCGGTGTCCTCTGCCTCGTTGTTGGCACCGCGGGGCCTCGGCGGAGCAGAGCCTCGTCGACGCCAGTGGAGCGGGGACTCGTCGGAGCCGGCATTGTCCTCTGCCTCGTCCTCGGTCTCACCAAACAGTGCCTCGCCCGCTTCATCGCCTCTTTGCTAGCCTCTTTGTAGGAGGCCACAGCCTCTGCCACCTGCATGCGGTACCGCCAGCGCTCGAGGCGGCCCTTGCGGGCGGAGCAGTACGAGTCGAGTAGCGCCTCCTGCTCCGCCCGCTCCGAGGCGATCTGCTCCTCCGCCTGCAGGTGCTCCTCGAGGAGATGGTGGTTGTAGGCGGTGTCGGCCTGCGCCTCCTGGAACTTCTCCTCACGCATCTGCCTCACCCTGTCCATATATTGGGCACGAGCCTCGCCGATGGTCATGGTGCAATGCACCGGCGAGGATGACGCGGAGGAGGGGGTTGGCGCCGGATTGTCGACTACCATGTTCTCCATTGGGACGTCGTCGTCCTCCGGCTGCCTGCCGGCTAGCCGGTCGGCGGCAATGGCTGCCATCTTCTTGTGGTCCGTCGTCCGCCCGTTCCGAAGAGCGCTGGAGCGCGAGGAAGCCATGGTGGGCAGTAGTGGTGTGGACAGGAGAAAGGGAACGGATGCGGATGACTGCGGCTATGGCCGGCGCAGCAGTTTATATAGCAATGGTGGGCGGGCGGAGGGACAGACATGTGGCGCCGGAGTAGCCGCCTCAGCAATCGTGTATCATTAATGTGGGCGGCAGATGGACGAACGGATGGCACTTGTGTCGTTTGAAGGCAGAGCAATCGCCTGCACCGGGAAGCGGGGAGGGCGGCGCTGACTGTTTCGGACGGAAAGCGCGCGCGGGCGAGGAGATGACTTTACTTAGAGAGGATGACAATGGGGACCCACCAGGTCCATAGCCTCACGTACGCAAGTGCCTTCTTATTTTATATATATATATATATATAAACTATAATTTGCTTCCTCCTGGTTTCCTGACATCATGGTCCCACACCATTGTCAACCTATGTAGTACTCCCTCCTTTCCGGTTTATAGGGCTTATCTCGAAATTTTAGTTTTTCCATTTTATAAGGCTCAATTTGGTTGTTCCCCATCACATGTTCAGACTTCAAGGTGCATTAAATCATTGCATGCAAGTATTCAGAGAAAACTGACCAATGCATGCATGCATTGCAATTAATGCATTCGTAAACATACTTTTTTGAGGAAAAACAGAAGCATTAATTGGGTGCTTTTGCAAACTATAAAAAATATTCCACCACTCATCATCTATCTTGGTTGGTGAGATTTTTGAATTGAGCCTTATAAACCAGAAAGGAGGGAGTAGTCAATAAACGAGAGAATTGCACAAGAAGCGGCCGACAGCTGGGACCAAGCAGCTCGAGCAGTATTTGTGTTTTTGAGGTGTGAGCACTGCAGAGTTTTTCGATGTTTAGCCTAGATATTAATTTTTCTCCTCTGAACAACAACGAAAACATCGTTGCAGGTATTAACTGGGCGGGCTGTGGCCCGTCTAGCCCAGGCCAGATATTCAGCCCAGATATTAATTTTTTTTCAAGCTGAAAATGGCTAGCCCAGCTATACTTTTTTTAGGAATACGCAGGCAAGGTCAAGTTGTTATTCTCCGCCCCGCTGGGCTGCAAATCTTTCCTAGGAGGGATGCATTAGGCTTAACAAGAAAATGGGCTTTAAGAAATAATAAATGGTGGGATGTAATTATAAAAACTGGGCAGTAACTATAAAAAAAAGCACCAAACACGTGATTACTTTATAAAATATTATTTTTGGATAATGAAAATTTTAATTTCATTAATTGTTGCGAGCGCAATGTTTCGTTGGATTTTTACGTGATATAAATTTATATTGAAATTGTATTTAATCTGACTAGAAATTTCAGAATAAAAATATTTCGGATCCCATCAACCTCTGGTCTTCTTGCTCCAGCCGCCCAAAGCAGCGTCAGTCGTGCTGCCTGCTCCTGCCTCCCATGGCCGGTTGTGCTGCCGCGGAGGCCTCACCACCCCCTACTACTCCCACCGCTGGCCAGGCCATCCCTCCACTCACCCACACCCCCTGTTATTCTGCGGCGACGGCAGCGCGGCCGAACCAGTGAACCCTTGTACTCCTCTCCGCGTGTGCATCCACTGCCGCGTCTTCCCCGGCTTCGCGTCGTCCCCTTCCCAGGCCTCGCCGTCGTCCACCGCCCTGGTGCTCTCGGCGCGGCGTGGTCAACGTGGTCAAGGAACAACTTCCATCGGACGTGGACTGTACGTGGAGAGGCTGACAGCTGGGTCCACGGCAGCTGCAAGGAAGTGCCTCCTTATTACGCGCAAAATAATTATTGCTCCACCTGACAGTGGGGACCCACCGGACGGGCCATTGTATTTCGTGAAAAAATGATTCGCCCCCTGACTGCTGGGACACACGAGCTACATCTTCGCACGCAAGGAAGTGTGTCCGGGAAAAAAAATGATTCGCCCCCCTGACAGCTGGGACCCACCAGCTACATCTTCGCACGCAAGGAAGTGCGTCCAAAAAAAAACGATTCGCCCCCCGACTGCTGGGACCCACCAGCTACACCTTCGCACGCAATGAAGTGCGTCTGGGCAAAAAAAATGATTCGCCACCCTGACTGCTGGGACCCAGCAGCTACACCTTCGCATGCAAGGAAGTGCGTCCGGGCAAAAAAATGATTCGCCCCCCTGACTGCTGGGACCCACCAGCTACATCTTCGTAGGCAAGGAAGTGCCTGACAGTCGGGACCCACCTGGTTGAAGCGTACGTAGCGTTGTCATTCTGGTCGCGAACATGTATGTACATACTGGTCGTAGTAGAGGTGCGCGCGTAGCATGTACACGTACATACAGCGGACAGGGTGCAAGAAAGAAAATACGGCCACGTATGTGTACATACGGACAGGGTCTCGAACACCTACTCGCGCATACGTACGGTCAGGGCTCGTGTACATGGCTGGGTCGGAACGGAGAAACAGCGTCATCGTCGTGTTCATGGGGAGGCAACGGAATGCGTTGTGTTCATGGGGAGGCAACGGAATGCGTTGTGTTCATGGAGAGGCAACAGAATGCGTCATGTTCATGGGGAGGCAACGGAATGCGTCGTGTTCATCGGGAGGCAACGGAACGCGTGGGAGCCAACCGGCTCACTACTAGGAATAGGCCTACTAGTGGCGCACCAGTTTTGCTTACTAATGGCGCACTACTGGTACCATGCCTAGAGGTGCGCCATTACTATCTGACTTAGTAATGGCGCACCACATAGAAGTGCGCCATTAGTAATAATTTATTTTCAATTTTTTTTATTAATCTCGGGTCAATATGCTTAATCTCAGGTCAAATCGCATTTTGTGGTCAAACTTCCCAAAAGGTCACCCATCCTCACACTACTCCAACCCAAGCACGCTTAACTTCAAAGTTCTATCCAACCCTAGCACCAGCTCACTTCACAGGCACTTGTTGATATATCTAGCATATCAATCCTATTAAACCTTGTTGATGTTTAGGACTTTGTTCATGTTCATGAGTGTGATGAAATTTTAAAAAAATATTTCAAACTTCCGTTCATATTACGTATCATATTTTGAAAAATAAATTCCAAAAAAAAATCGAAACTAAATTTTTTCTATTACTAGTGGCGCACCTAGCATACGGTGCGCCACTAGTAAGTTTGAAATTTTTTGAATTTTTTTGCCTCCAGATCTTAAAAGCCCCGTAACTTTTTTTTGTTAGGTTTTTGAGGATTTTGAAAATGTTTAATTCGGATGTAACTTTTCGAGTAGATGATTTTTCATATAGAAAACTTTTTAATTTGAGTTCGTATGCAAAAGTTATGCCCATTTTACAAATTCCAGAGAGATTTTGCAAATAAAGTCGAAATTCATATTTATAAATTTTCCCAACAACTAGACCACATATCACATGGGAAACTTATTTTCTTTTATTTTTTGACATTTTCATCATTTTATTTTATTTTTTAAAAAACTGAAAAGGCGGTCCAGGGGGTGCATGCGAGGGAATTTTTGGGCCAAGTTAGTAATGGCGCACCGTGGGAGTGGTGCGCCAGTACTAGTTGGTGCGCCATTACTAGTTGAACTAGTACTTGCGCATCACTCCCACGGTGCGCCATTACTAGTTTTCAAAAAATATAAAAAAATGAAAAAAAAAAGTACTAGTGACGCACCGTGGGTGTGGTGCGCCATTACTAGTTTAACTAGTAATGGCGCTTAACTAGTAATGGCGCACCACTCCCACGGTGCGCCATTACTAGTTTTGAAAAAAAATTACTAATGGCGCATTGTGGATGTGGTGCGCCATTACTAGTTTAACTAGTAATGGCGCACCACTCCCACAGTGCACCATTACTAGTTTTGAAAAAAAAATAAAAAAAATCTTGTTACTAATGGCGCACCATGGATGTGGTGCGCCATTAGTATTTGGACACTAATGGCACACCAACACATGGTGCGCCATTAGTATATAGTAGTGGCGCACCACATGTCTGGTGCGCCATTAGTGTCAATTTCATCTATAGCCCTTTTCCTAGTAGTGGTTGGGTCGGAACGGAATGCGTGGTCGTGTTCATCGGGAGGGCTTGGACGAAACAGGCGATGGAAACGAGGCCTGGCGTACCGCACAACAGAGGAAAGAGACCTCCTACATTCGGGACAGGGTCCTATTGATCGGGAGGGGTGTGGCGTACCGCAAAACGGAGGAAACGGACCTCCTACGGTCGAAACGGGGGTCCTGTTGATCGGGAGGGGTGTGGCGTACCGCAAAACGGAGGAAACGGACCTCCTACGGTCGAAACGGGGGTCCTGTTGATCGGGAGGGGTGTGGCGTACCGCAAAACGGAGGAAACGGACCTCCTACGGTCGAAACGGGGGTCCTGTTGATCGGGAGGGGTGTGGCGTACCGCAAAACGGAGGAAACGGACCTCCTACGGTCGAAACGGGGGTCCTGTTGATCGGGAGGGGTGTGGCGTACCGCAAAACGGAGGAAACGGACCTCCTACGGTCGAAACGGGGGTCCTGTTGATCGGGAGGGGTGTGGCGTACCGCAAAACGGAGGAAACGGACCTCCTACGGTCGAAACGGGGGTCCTGTTGATCGGGAGGGGTGTGGCGTACCGCAAAACGGATGAAACGGGGGTCCTGTTCATCGGGGGGTGTGGCGTACTGCAAAACGAGACTCCACGGGATATTGTTCATCTCCACCGTCGACCTTCTCCAGCCTCCACGGGCTATCGTCGACCTCCTCCAGCCTCCACGGGCTCCTGTTCATCCAGCCTCCACCGCGCGCTACTCCACCAGTTACTGTTCAACCACCCCTCACCGTCTACTGTTCATCCAGCCCTCCACACCACGGGGTCCTGTTCAACCACCCCTCCACGGGCACCCCTCCACCGTCTACTGTTCATCTCGCTCTCCACCACACCATGGGGTCCTGTTCATCCAGAGGCAACGCCACTACTCACTGTTCATCCAAACCCCTCCCCCCCCCAACGCTCACTGTTCATCCCAGAGGCAACATCGATCGGCTTCAGTTAGCAGCAGTAGCGAAGGAATCGCTCGATCGGGTTCAGTTAACATCCGTCGACCGATCGCTCGGGTTCAGTAACGCGTAGCCTGCAGTGTAATCGCTCGGGTTCAGTTAGAGCCCAACGCCTCGCTCGGGTTCAGTTAGAGCCAACGCCTCGCACACACACGCGTACGTGTACGAGAGAAATACGCATCGCTCGGCCCCCGACCTCCCACCGTAACCGGGAACTCCCCAATATTTTCCTCCCCCTCGCTTCTACCACGGTTTTTTCCGTCATGGATGGTCCAAAGAATGTCATGCAGCTGCGTCTCCAGCCCGCCCAGGACGAAAAGCCCATTTTCTGTCATGATTTTTTGTCATAGAAGTAGGAGCCCACCACATCTATGATGATACCGGGTTTTGTCACAATTATCGTCATAGAAGTGTCATATGTATGATAGAAAAAAAATTGTTCGGCCCAAAATGTCACGGATGTGTCTTTTGTTTGTAGTGCTTCTTGACAGGCTGATATCTTCCGTAGCCCAAAACGGCGCTGAGCTCCCTTGAACAAATTAATGAGTTCCTCCATACTTCCTGGAGGAGAATCGGCTGGCCATAAAGCCTTTGCGGTGTTTCTCATTGCTTTCCACGCTCATTCATGCACCTTCGATAGCTCCTGTAGCAGGTCACCCTGAAATCCAGAAACCTCTTCTTTGGGCTGCCCAGTCAGCACACCTACAGCAATAAACGTGTTAGGATTCGCATTAGCGATCTGTGCGGAAGTAAGTTAAAAGGCATACTGAATATGCCGCCTCTCAACTTTCGGTTCTCCTTTAAGGCGTCCGCCAGTTGAGCCCACACGTCTTTTAGCTCTTCGCCTAGCTGGGTGTTGGCGTCCTGCAGCTTATTCTTTTCATTCCTGGTCCGTGTTAGTACACGCTGACCAGCGGCCTCTTGCCTTTCAGCATGTTGTTTAGCCATTTGCGCGGCCTTCAGTTTCTCTTCCAGCTGACCCGGTGATCCTGCCATCGTACATACAACGGTGTTTATTTTACTAGCACATGATCATATTTTCCACGCACGAGGGGACATTACCAGTCGGTGCCTCCTTGGACTTCACCAGTTCGGCGGTAACAGTAGTTAACTGGGTCCAAAAGATTTCCAGCTCCTGAGACAGCATGTTGTTCTTCTCTGTTAGTACCTGATTATACAAACGATCCTTAAAATCAGTTGCTTCAACTGTTTTCAAGTCTCGGGGGCTACTGGTACATGATTATTAAATCTACGTAGTACGATCTTACCTGCTTGTCTTTTGAAAGCTGGTAAGTGTCCCGAGCAGCCTGGATGTATGCATCCGTCGAGCTGAAGGCATTGAATGCCTCTTTCATAAAGTTGGGGTCGCGCATAGCGGCCCTCCAGCACCGATGGTTCATCGCACTCTCTACTTCGGAGTTGGTGACGGACACATTATCTGAATCTTCGGGGAGAGGACAATCTGACATTACACCCGCATCAACTCTAGCCCTCGAGGCAGGGTCCGGGTCGGATTAGTGGACGTATGTCCGGCGACGTCTCCGGATACAGTTCGGCGAACGCTCTTCCTAAAATATGGTGCAGTAAGGAACGTTATAGTTCGGTACGATTGTCATGGGGCACAGTAAAAACCATACCTCTTCGACGAAGGCTGGACAGTGTCGTCATCTGCCCTTCTCTTCGAAGACCCACCTCGCACGGGCTCCCCCCCCCCTTTTATGGGATACCTCTGGTAAGGAGTGGCGAGACGAACGCCGTCCCTTTAAAACACAAGACAGTGAAGTGGGTGAAGCACAGTGAGAAACCTCTTTTTGAGGGGACGTCTTCAGGGTACTTACGTGGGAGGAAGGGAGAAGGCCGGGGTAATCGGCTATAATGGCCACTTCCGTGCCATCATAACTCGCTTGATAGAAAACCCCCTCCTTGAGCTCTACGGATATATCCGGATCCTCTCCGAATCTGGGATCCAGGTCCCGATTATGGTCCTCCGGCTGCGAGGTGGGGCTATAGATCTCCACGACAACTTTCCTCCATTCCTGTCAACAAATGGTCGGGTTAAGTTCAGCTAGGTACGGCTCAGGAGGAGTATTAAGTAGAATTACTGAGCGAAGGCTCACCGAGCTGGGTGGGTTGTACATGGAAAAGCCATCTAGGCACTTAAGGCGAGTGAATTCCTCTTTCTCCCCCTTAAAAAGATCAGCCAGCATGGCGGCCAAGGCGGCGAAGTTGTCCGGACCCTTGCATCTGCATCATGGTGCGTCGTCTTGTTCGTTATAATGCCACATCGGGAGTCCTCTGGATTGGAGTGGTTGAACGCCCCGCGTTATCGAAATTTCCATTACCTCAATAATGGACAGTCCAGATTGGGCGAGTGCCTTTATCTTGTCCATTAGCCACTGAACCTCCGCACTGTCTTCCTCCTCAAGGCTTTGGGGGCACCAGCTGTGGTGCTTCTTTAACAGAGCATTGGAAAATGTGGGTAGGCCTCGTCGGATAGGACGACATCTTTCAATATAAAACCACTCCGAGGGCCACTCTTTGGATGCCTTCTTTGGAGTGCCGGATAGGTATCCTGCCCCGGCTATACGCCACACTTAGGCGCCGCCCACCTCGAATATGGATCCCTTTTGGGAGTGAGGGACGAGGCAGAAGAGCTTCCTCCATAATTCAAAATGGGCCTCGCAGCCTAGGAACAGCTCGCAAAGAGTGACGAAGCCCGCGATGTGCAGAATGGAGCCTGGCGTAAGGTTGTGCAGTTGGAGGCCATAGTACTCCAGGAGACCTTGAAGGAAAGGATGGATTGGAAATCCAACGCCTCTTAATAAAAAGGAAATGAAGCACACTCGCTCCCCTTCTAAAGGATTGGGGAAATTTTCTGCCAAGGCTTCGCCAGTAAAAGAGGTTAATCCCGCCCGAACAGGGACTAGATCCGCAGGGGGGAGATATCCCTGCATCTGGATCTTGGTCAGCTGGGCGTGGGATATAGAATAGCTCTCCCAATCGCCTTTTTGCGGGCCGTGGTGGCGGGAAGAAGAACTGGGAGCGCTGGCCATGTTTGCGTGGTTTCTTGTGGCAAGCTCTGAGGATTTTCTGCCTGGTATGGAATGGCACTTGAGATTCAATCTCCTTAACTAGGCGCCTTCCCCGCACGGCCCGGGTGTTATGTGTAAAAATGCTTGGACCCTTCATATTCATCTGACATGTGGGAGCTGGAGCGGCGATGGCGCAGAAGACGAAGGATATAACATCTAATGTAAAGCCGAAGACCGATGACCGAAGACCGAAGATGTAAAACTGAATACAGTCCTTTGGTTCAGATGCTTGGAGATCTGCGGAGGAGGAACCCGCCTTGCAATGACAAAGACAATTTGCGCGCAGGACATGTCATCATTGAAGACTGGTTCGGGGGCTACTGGGGGAGTCCTGGATTACGGGGTCCTCAGGCGTCCGGGCTATGCAACATGGGTCGGACTAATGGGCCGCGAAGATATAGGATAGAAGACTCTCCCCCGTGTCCGGATGGGACTCTCCTTTGTGTGGAAGGCAAGCTTGGCGTGCGGATATGGATATTCCTTTCTCTGTAAACCGACTTTGTACAACCCTAGCCCCCTCCGATGCCTATATAAGCCAGAGGGTTTAGTCTGTAGAGGCAATCATAATCATACAGGCTAGACATCTAGGGTTTAGCCATTACGATCTCGTGGTATATCAACTCTTGTAACCCCTATACTCATCAAAGTCAATCAAGCGGGACGTAGGGTATTACCTCCATCAAGAGGGCCGGAACCTGGGTAAACATTGTGTCCCCGTCTCCTGTTACCTTCGATCCTTAGACGCACAATTCGGGACCCCCTACCCGAGATCTGTCGGTTTTGACACCGACACCTGTACCTTCGGGATGAGGGTGATGATCCCGTAGTTCAACCGTGAGAGGTCCAAAACACACTAGGCCACCTCATGGAAGAGTGCCATAATTTCCTCCTTAATGGAGGACCAGAAGGTCTGGAAGAAGCGCACCGAAAGACCACCAGGCCCAGGGGCCGACGCGGGATTCATGCCCTTAATGATCGCTTCCACCTCGGCCTCCTCAAATGCAGCGAGCAACGCCCTATTCTCTGACACTTTGCCCTTCATCCCAAATGGACTCCGCGAGGGCGATCCCCAACTGGGGCGGCCAGCAAATAGATTCTTGTAGAATCCGTCTACGTGATCCCGGATTTCTCCGGGGTCCTGCAACAGCTGATCCCCATCCCAAAGAAGCAGGATGGTGCACCTATGTCGACGGCCACTCATGATAGCCTGAAAGTAGGCCGTGTTGGCATCACCAAAGAGGACCCAATTAAAGGATCCCCGTTGGCGCCAGTATTCCTCCTACTTCCGGTAGATCTCCAAAGGGTTGTTCAATGGAGACAAGTACGTACTCTAAATGTCTATCTCGTTCTAGGTACATATTACTACATGCTCTTTTGTCTCTGAGCAGTTTTTGGTCCACGTCTGGTACGTATTACTACATGCTCTTTTGTCTACATGGCATATGTTTTTTTCTTCAATTTCCTGATAGCTACCAGTGTTGGCTTTTTTAGACTCTGAAACATATCGAACAAGAGGTACTACCGGCTTCCTTTTCGGATCATGCTAACACTATTTATACATCAGTTCAGGTAAGAGTCGATGACAAAGAGGATAGAGAAAATTTGGACTCCGAGCAGAAAGAACAAGAGGTATCTACTTATGTAGCTGCTCGGTTTCTTATTTGATGCCTGTAATATCGGCCCTCTTGTTCAAATTCCCTTCTTTGTTTTGTAGCCCCACTCCCATGACGATGACAACCATCTCGTCCCCCACCTAATGGAAAGCAGTGTTGACAGTGCTAGCACATCTCCTCGGTTGCCTGAGCGGCAATGGACATGGAGGCAGTGGGTGTGCTTTGCTTGCCTCAACTCGGGCAGCAGCAGTTTCGCTGCACCTGCCACAACAAGTTCTAACCACTTTGGCGCTTCAGGACAGGGGATTGATCAAGCCGCAAAGGATGATAAATAATGAGGTTGCCCAACCCTGGTTAAACTGCAATACTAGTTTTCTTAAGATTTGTTATTAAAATTGCTTGTTATTCCTGAAAAATACTTGGTCTGTAATAATTAGTATTGTATGCTGATAAGGCAAAGCAAAAAAGATGAATCAGGCCCAGAAATCTCACACCAATATGGCAGAGTTCACGATCTATGGACAGCGGGTTTCCTGGCTTTGCTAGAATCCTATTTTTCAATTTTCCTACTCGACTTTGTTGAGACTTGTTATTTCTATTGAATTCATGGTTACATACAGCCAAGGTTCAATATTGAATTCGTCCTACCGATACTGAAGCTCAGGCTATACTATTGTATTATCAGGATGGATTCCTAATGTTGGCAAGGCATAGAAAATGAACCTCAAACCAATCTGGCAGAGTTCATGATCTACATGCAGCTAGCAAAATAGATGATGCAAGTCAAGACCCAAAATAGATCTGCATGACAGAAGACCTCATGTATCGGATGGCGTAATGACCGGCAACGAGGGCGGCGCGTGGGGACTCGGCTCAGAGCGGCGAGATGGCGTATGATGAGGGGTGTCGAGCCGTTGGAGGCGCCGGCGGCTGGGACGACCGCCGCTCGCCGCGTGGGCCGAAGTCGGCGTGCGCGTTGTTTGCCGTCCGACAGGGCTGGCCGACGCAGATGAGAGGGGGCAGGGGAGAATCTGCGATGAATGGGCGTTGTGGTCGGGTCAGGAGATGGCGGCAAGAGGGGATCAAAGAAGAGAAACATGAGAGAGAGAGAGATGAACCTGCGGGTCATCGCATCCGGCGTTCCCAGTGGCGGCTCTGAAGGGGACACTCTCGGCCCTGGATGCCACGGTCGTCAGCTCCGGACGCCAACCGGTCGCGGGAGAGGAGAGCCACGCTCTCCTGCCTTATGCACGCGAGGACCACGATGACGATGACGGGACATGTATGGCCGGGATCCGGTAGGCAAGGTGAAGGAGACGGCGACAGCGTGGGGAAGCAGACGGCGACGGCGGCAGGCGGGGGCTGCTACTTCTCCGAAGGAGGGGGCTGTGGGAAGGAGAAGAGGCGGGGCGGGGAGGATGGCTGGCGGCAACAGGGAGGAGAGGAGAGCGGGCGGGAGCAGGAGGGAATCGGCTAGGGTTCCAGCGCTAGCTCTCATTTCTGTTGTTATTGGATATTTTTCCAAGCAGGTGAAATGACAAAAATGCCCTCGGCGGGGCAGTCAATTTACACGCGGTGGCAGGCTGGAGGCCACCCTATTCATTGCGACAGTTTCTGCCTCTAATCCGACGGCCAAGGTCAATCCGGAGCGAGATCAGATGGACGAAATCGCATCAAGGAATCGATCCGACGGCCACTAGTGCCTGAGCTCTGAAAGCGCTTGTAGGGCGCTTGGTTTCTTGTTTTAGGATGCTCCGAGGGACACACCCCTGCCACTCACCGGTCACCACCCCTATACAATACCACACTGATCGGGATTAGCTACAACGCGCTGTGTAGTTGTTATAGCTAGTGGTCAAGTCTGCGCGTGCGTGCAAGTGAGGCTAACCCGGTGGCAGGCTTGCGATGACTGGTGGAGGGTTCGCCGTGGCCGATGCCCCGTCGGGCGACTACGGCGGCGGCATAACCTTCTCCGTCGTGGTCACCTGCCTCATGGCAGCCTCCGGTGGCCTCATCTTCGGCTACGACATCGGCATCTCAGGTACCGGCCTCACAAGTGTATGCAATTCTGCCGAGATGTGTCTTTCTCTAATCTCTATGCATGTACGTACATCGGTGATAATGTTTGGTCGATCAGGGGGCGTGACGGCGATGGAGTCATTCCTGGAGGAATTCTTCCCGGGCGTGCTCCGACGGATGGCGGCGGCGCGGCGGGACCAGTACTGCGTCTACGACAGCCACGTGCTCACGGCGTTCACGTCGTCGCTGTACCTGGCGGGGCTGGTCGCGTCGCTCGCGGCTGGCCGGGTCACCAGGGCGGTCGGGAGACAGGCAGTCATGCTAGCTGGCGGCGCGTTCTTCTTCGCCGGCGCCGCCGTGAACGCCGCAGCGGTGAACATCGCCATGCTCATCGTCGGCCGCATGATGCTCGGCTTCGGCATCGGCTTCACCAACCAGGTATGTTTGGTATTCATAACAGCTGATCTGTATCTGGAACCAGTACAGAATTTTTGGAACTGTATAAGTAGAAACAACGAGCTGGTTGCTGAATTTCAAGAAAATCACAATCTGTTTGGCCCTTTAAACTGTATAAACTCGACCAGATTGTTTACTCTATTGAAGATTTGGTCTAATTTAAATGTTTTTTCAAACAAGCGACAGTTTATTAGGTGGCTAACTCGGTGCCTAAGTATAGTACTCCCTTCATTTTTATATACAAAGCCACAAACTCAAATTACAGGTATCAAAATAAAAATTAATGTGTGCTTTACATACCAAATTATTTTCTCAATTACCAGGTTAATTAATAGGATGCATGCACATTAGAGGAAATTGAGTGGCCAGAAGGGAGGAAGTTGTTGAGCGTGTCATTATCATCCACTACATGCATGCTAATAATTAAACCATGGATTAATAGTATGAGAAAACATTATTAATATTTGCCTTGATTACTGTTGGTGGCCTTGTATAGATGCAAAATGTGTTTTTCATAATGGCCTCGTATAAAAAAATGGAGGGAGTATTGTTTCTACTCCCTCCGATCCAAATAAATTGTCGCATCTTTAGTAAACTTATTTTGATGTGTGGCGAATGAGCCACCTAATAAACTGAAAGAAAACCTAGACCTGAAAAACCTGAATGTGACAACAATCTACCCAACTGAAGTGATACATCTCTATATATTGTCGTGGCTCCTGATTTTGATGTGTGGCGATTGATCTACATAGAGTGATAAATAAAGCTACTCACCCACCTATCAGATAAAGCTCCCAATGAGACAATAATAGTTCTCTATGTATTGCCCTCACTTTCAATGTAATTTCACTGAAATTTCAGTAATTTCAACAATATTCAGTCAAAATATTTCAACAATTTCAGCAGTAAACATAAGTTCTGAAACTGAGATTCAAAACATATTGCCTGCCTAAACAAGGATTCGCAATTGCATAGAAAAAAGGTTTCATAAAGGGGGTGACTATGGTCCCTCAAAAAGAGGGGTGGGGTGGCTATGGCTTGGTGGAAATTATCTTGGTAGGAGGGCGTAATTCCACACATCTTCTATATCAATATCTATATCTGTATCTGTATCTATCTATATCCATCTATATCTCCGCAAGTCGCTCTTTTATATTGCTGAAGCGAGTCTCACCAACCGAGTTTGCACAGTTCAGCAAATTCGTAAGTTTACCTTCCATGGTCTATACTCATCAATTCCATAATTTAGTGCATATAGGGTTTTCTCAAAAGTCAAACTCTACAAGTTTGAACCAAGATTGTATAGCAAAATATCTACATCCAGAATACCGACTACTCCCGGTGTATCTCATTAGATACATCATAAGATGTATTTTTATAGTGTATACATACTTGGTATGGTAGGTATAAATAGTTTTTCCTCTGAACTTTATCAATGTTTGTAAAGTTTGACTTAAAAAAATGCACCACATTATGGAACGAAAGGAGTACTTGCAATTTACTTCTACCACTCTTACTTAGAATCGCTGCCTAACAATCCCGGATGGAGGGAATAATATTGTAATAGTTCGTCAATCTATATAAACTCCAAGCAAATACAAAAGGTTGACTGAAATTCACTCGGATCCTCTAGCAACTACCGGATTGTATTTGTTGTGTTGAACTCGGACCTTGCCGAGATGAATGAATAAAACAAAACCCATTCTAACTCAAAAAAAGAGACTGAAATGCAATGTATTTTCTTGATGATTATATGCTTTAGCTATGCAGGCATTTAAAGTTATAACCCACTTTAATTAAGAGGTCAACATTTCGGATGGTCCAAGGAGAAACCACGTACCGTGAAGTCCTACAGCCGTTCACATGTCATGCAGATTAGTAGAAAGGTGGTAGCTGGCTGGGCCCTTTGCTTCGTTTGTCCGCTGCCTCCCCTGGTTAGCTAGGGCAAGTGGCTAGTTTTGACTCAGAGGGTGTTTGTTTACAGGGATTTATTGGTCTAGGGACTTAAATAAGTCCCTATAAGTTTCATCTAAATTAAACAGGAGGGACTTGTAGAGACTTAAAGTAGTCATTTGGAACTTATGAAATAAGACTTTTAATGAGGGACTTATAGGGACTTATAGATGTAATATTGTCTTATAGAGACTTATAAGTCTCAGGAACCAAACAGGTAGGGACTTTTTAAGGATTTGAGACTTATAAGTTAAGACTAAAAAAAGTCCTAAGACTTATAAACCAAACAGGGCCTCAACCCATCGCTCTCGTGTTACTCAAATTGAATAGTGGATAGGATGTCGCGTTTCATCTTTTGTTCAGACTTCAGTGGTTAAGGTGCAACATTCTGCTCGTGCAGGCACGCATGGGTGAGTCAAGCATCTCACTTTCCTTCGTTGGGCGGGCGTTGTGGTAGGTTGGTGATAGCTCCTCCTATGTTTCTGTCGTCCGTGCAGCGCTACTCGTCCATTGCCTACATCACATGTCGCACGAATATAATGGTCGACCCGAAGTCGATTACTATTAGGACACACTGACTAATCCGCACGTACTCTCTCGGAGGGAGTACTAATCGCTTGCGTCCTGATTAATAACTACGCTTCACGTGTGCGATGTACGAACAAATGCACCATGTGACGTGACCGTGGCAACTCATGACAGGCGGCGCCGGTGTACCTGGCGGAGACGGCGCCGGCCAAGTGGAGGGGCGCCTTCACGACGGGGTTCCAGCTCTTCCTCGGCATCGGCAACCTCGCGGCCAACCTCACAAACTACGGCGCCGCGCGCATCCCGCGGTGGGGCTGGCGGCTCTCCCTCGGCCTGGCGGCGGTGCCGGCGGCCGTCATCCTCGTGGGCGCCCTGCTCATCCCGGACACTCCCAGCAGCCTCATCGTGCGCGGGCGGGTGGAGCAGGCGCGCGCCGCGCTCCGCCGTGTCCGCGGCCCCAGGGCCGACGTGGACGCTGAGCTGGAGGACGTGGCCCGCGCGGTCGAGGTGGCGCGCTCCAACGAGCAGGGCGCGTTCCGGAGGATCCTCAGGAGGGAGTACCGCCCCCACCTGGTGATGGCCGTGGCCGTGCCGCTCTTCCAGCAGCTCACCGGGGTCATCGTCATCGCCTTCTTCTCGCCGGTGCTGTTCCAGACGGCCGGGTTCGGGAGCAACGCCGCGCTGATGGGCGCCGTCATTCTCGGCGCCGTCAACCTCGGCTCCGCCCTCGTGTCCGTCGCCACGGTGGACCGCTACGGTCGCAGGCCGCTGTTCTTGGCTGGTGGACTCGTCATGATCATGTGCCAGGTACAACAAACACGGAAAGGGAACGCATGCTTTCGGTTTCCACGTCGTGATTCTGACAGTTCGTTTGCTGCTGCCTTTGATTAGGTTGCGGTTGCGTGGATCATGGGGTCGCAGATCGGCCGTGACGGCGAGTCCGCGATGGCGAGGAAGTACTCCGTCGCGGTGCTGGCTCTGACATGCGTGTTCTCGGCGTCGTTCGGGTGGTCGTGGGGTCCCCTGACGTGGGTGATCCCCGGCGAGATATTCCCGGTGGAGGTCCGGTCGGCGGGGCAGGGCATCAGCGTGGCCGTCAACCTCGGCGCCACCTTCGTGCTCACGCAGACGTTCCTCTCCATGCTGTGCAGCTTCAAGTACGCCACGTTCATCTACTACGCGGCCTGGGTCGCCGTCATGACAGCCTTCGTGGTGGCATTCCTGCCGGAGACCAAGGGAGTGCCCCTGGAGGCCATGGGCGCCGTCTGGGCGCGGCACTGGTACTGGGGACGCTTCGTCAAGGTGCAGCAGCCGCCCAAGAACACCGACGCGCTCATAAACTGACGACGTTTAGCGCCTTTGTCATCGTGGCAAAGATGGGTATGGGTGTGGCTTTGATCTCCGTACCCGTACGTGTTTGTGTCTGTGTGTTCGTGTGTGGGTATATGGAGCCGCAGTGCTGCTTGTGGAAAGATTTGTGTTTCTTTTTTCTTTTCGTTTTCTTTTCTTTTGTGGAAAAATGATTGTTGTTTCGTGCTGTTGTAGTACGTCCATTCGTCATTCCGGATTGAATAACATTCGTTGTCTGCGCTAGCAAGAAGAAAATGACACATACAAGAAAATGGACTCATCAAGACTTGTTTGAGAGTTACAAATGACTGTAAAACCAAGGTTTATTTCCCATAACAATTGTTTGAGTGTCAAGTTCATGTGACTAGTTTGCTATCCATTGTGCTTGGCTGACTAATGCTCCAAGTTCATGTGACTAGTTTGCTATCCATTCGATTCCTAGCGCAGGGAAGGAGAGTTTGAGGAGGCGGAGCTCCTAGACATAATGGCGAGGCGCGGGGCGATCAGTGGCCGCAACGAAGGCGAAGGAGACTAGGGATAGCCATGGCAGAGGAAGCTTTGAGCTACGATTGTGGTGGCTACTACAGTGGGCGAGAGGGCCTTCGCCTAAGATGCCCGCCGGCGGTACCTGAAACTTAGTAGCCACCGCTCCTCCCTCCCGCGACGCGCCTGCGCGCGCCGGGGGGGGGGGGGGGGCCTAGCCGCCGCTCCTCCCGTCCCCCTCCCACCTCTCCCTCCCCCGCCGCCGCCGGCAGGCGTTGACGGGCAAAGCCCGGTCGGCGCGGCGGCGGCGGGGCCTTTCCCTCCTCCTCTGCCATCGGGGTTCGTCGCGGGGCAGAGCTCGCGGGTGGCGACGCTGGGATGCGGCAGGGCCCAGCGGCACGGCGCTGGTGGTGCGGGGCGGCGGTGCGGCCGTCTAGTGGCGACGCGGTGGCGGTCTGAGCCCCGGTGGAGGTGCGGCGGCTGCTGGGTGGTCCGGCTCAGGTGGCGGCGCGCTGGTGGGCGCCTGGCCAGATCCGCCCGGATCTGGCGCCTGTGGTCCGGCTGGCGACGCAGGGGCTGGAGGGAGCTCGCCGGAGCTCCCGTGTGCTGCCGGTTGGCGGCGTCTCGTGCGGGGCAGCGGGAGGTTGTGGCGGCCGGCATCGCGTGATGGTGGTTGCGTGTCCAACCAGGGGATCTCGAGCTCCCTGTTGGATGGCACGGGCTGCGCTGGCCTTGGTCTGCGGTCGGCTGCCTCCTCCTTCCCGGGGAGGCAGCGGGGTGGTGGTGGTGCCCTGGGAGGTGTGTGGCCGGCGACTCCGACGCGTGGAGCTCGCCGAGCGGCGCGGGTTGGGCAGTGGCCGGGGTGGTCGCTGCTCCGGTTGTGGATGGTTCCACGGTGGCTTGGCAAGTCGGCTTCGGCGACGGCTGGCTCGTCCTGGCGTCGGTTCGTCCGTAGGCGGCTTGTATCGGCCTTTGATCCCCCCTCCGTGTCGTCCGGTCGCTATGTTCGGCGAAGGGCTGGCCTTCTCTCTGCTGCGGTCCATCGCTTGTCTCGCGCCCGGTGCGCAGGTGCGAGCTCGTCTCGCACATAGTGCCGCAGGACTAAGCTCGTCTCGCGCACAATGCTGCAGGACTGCCTCGTCTCACGCACGGTGTTATGGAACCGAGCTCGCCTCGCGCCCGGTGCTGCAGGACGGGTCGATGGAGGCCAGATGGCCGACCTATTGGGTCTCGACGCTGGGGGTTGCCCAGGGGTGCGAAAGGTGGGACCTTTCTGCTTGTCTCTTTGGTTGGGATAGCGGCAGGTCTCGGCTGAGGTGGTGTCAAGGTCTTGGATGTCGGGCGGCGACCCTGGTGGTGGTTGCGCGGTGCTCTCGGGCGGAGGCCGTGGCTTGGTGCTGCCCGGTGGCCATGGCCGCCGGGGTGCGGCGTTCGGTGGCAGTGAGTTTTGACTGGGGTGAAACCCCGTTCTATCTTCGGACGGACTGGCAGCGGCGAAGCTCGTTCCCTTCTTGAAGGCGTCGTCGCGGCTCCCATTACTCGTCGTGCAGCTCCGGGGGAAACTCTAATCCTCGGATTGGGCGGTGGCGGTGCTACCTCTTGAGCACTGTGTTGGTTTTCCCCGAAGAGGAAGGGATGATGCAGCAAAGTAGCGTAAGTATTTTCCTCAGTTTTGAGAACCAAGGTATCAATCCAGTAGGAGGCTACGTGCGAGTCCCTCGTACCTGCACAAAACAAATAAATCCTCGCAACCAACGCGAATAGGGGTCGTCAATCCCTACACGACCAGTTACGAGAGTGAGATCTCATAGATATGATAAGATAATATTTTTGGTATTTTTGTGATAAAGATGCAAAGTAAAATAAAGGCAAAGTAAAAAAGTAAAGGAAATAACTAAGTAATAGGAGATTAATATGATAAAGATAGACCTGGGGGCCATAGGTTTCACTAGTGGCTTCTCTCGAGAGCATAAGTATTCTATGGTGGGTGAACAAATTACTGTTGAGCAATTGACAGAATTGAGCATAGTTATGAGAATATCTAGGTATGATCATGTATATAGGCATCACGTCTGAGACAAGTAGACCGACTCCTGCCTGCATCTACTACTATTACTCCACTCATCGACCGCTATCCAGCATGCATCTAGAGTATTAAGTTAAAAACAGAGTAACGTCTTAAGTGAGATGACATGATGTAGAGGGATAGACTCATGCAATATGATGAAAACCCCATCTTGTTATCCTCGATGGCAACAATACAATACGTGCCTTGCTGCCCCTACTGTCATTGGGAAAGGACACCGCAAGATTGAACCCAAAGCTAAGCACTTCTCCCATTGCAAGAAAGATCAATCTAGTAGGCCAAACCAAACTGATAATTCGAAGAGACTTGCAAAGATAACCAATCATAGATAAAAGAATTCAGAGAAGATTCAAATATTATTTATAGATAGACTTGATCATAAACCCACAATTCATCGGTCTCAACAAACACACCGCAAAAAGAAGATTACATCGAATAGTTCTCCACAAGAGAGGGGAGAACATTGTATTGAGATCCAAAAAGAGAGAAGAAGTCATCTAGCAAATAACTATGGACCCGTAGGTCTGAGGTGAACTACTCGCACTTCATCAGAGAGGCTATGGTGTTGATGTAGAAGACCTCCGTGATCGATGCCCCCTCCGGCGGACCTCCGGAGCAGGCCCCAAGATGGGATCTCATGGATACAGAAAGTTGCGGCGGTGGAATTAGGTTTTCGGCTCCGTATCTGATCATTTGGGGGTACGTAGGTATATATAGGAGGAAGGAGTACGTCCGTGGAGCAACAGGGGGCCCACGAGAGTGGAGGGCGCACCTGGGGGGGTAGGCGCGCCCCCCTACCTCGTGGCCTCCTCTTTTGTGTCTTGACGTAGGGTCCAAGTCTCCCGGGTCTTGTTTGTTGAGAAAATCACGTTCCTGAAGGTTTCATTCCGTTTGGACTCTGTTTGATATTTCTTTTCTTTGAAACCCTAAAACAGGCAAAAAACAGCAATTCTGGGTTGGGCCTCCGGTTAATAGGTTAGTCCCAAAAATAATATAAAGGTGAATAATAAAGCCCAATAATGTCCAAAATAGTAGATAATATAGCATGGAGCAATCAAAAATTATAGATACGTTGGAGACGTATCAAGCATCCCCAAGCTTAATTCCTGCTCGTCCTCGAGTAGGTAAATGATAAAAACAGAATTTTTGATGCGGAGTGCTACTTGGCATAATTTTAATATAATTCTTCTTAATTGTGGTATGAATATTCAGATCTGAAAGATACAATACAAAAGTTTAATATCGACATAAAAATAATAATACTTCAAGCATACTAACAAAGCAATTATGTCTTCTCAAAATAACATGGCCAAAGAAAGTTATTCCTACAAAATCATATAGTCTGGCTATGCTCCATCTTCACACAAAATATTTAAATCATGCACAACCCCGATGACAAGCCAAGCAGTTGTTTCATACTTTTGACATTCTCAAAACATTTTCAATTTTCACGCAATACATGAGCGTGAGCCATGAACATAGCACTATAGGTGGAATAGAATGGTGGTTGTGGAGAAGATAAAAAGGGAGAAGATAGTATCACATCAACTAGGCGTATCAACGGGCTATGGAGATGTCCGTCAATAGATATCAATGTGAGTGAGTAGGGATTGCCATGCAACGGATGCACTAGAGCTATAAGTATATGAAAGCTCAAAAAGAAACTAAGTGGGTGTGCATCCAACTTGCTTGCTCATGAAGACCTAGGGCATTTTGAGGAAGCCCATCATTGGAATATACAAGCCAAGTTCTATAATGAAAAATTCACACTAGTATATGAAAGAGATAACATAGGAGACTCTCTATCATGAATATCATGGTGCTACTTTGAAGCACAAGTGTGGTAAAAGGATAGTAACATTGTCCCTTCTCTCTTTTTCTCTCTTTTTTTATTTTTTTATTTGGGCCTTTTCTCCTCTCTTTTTTATGGCCTTTTTTCGTCCAGAGTCTCATCCCGACTTGTGGGGGAATCATAGTCTCCATCATCCTTTCATCACTGGGACAATGCTCTAATAATGATGATCATCACACTTTTATTTTTCTTACAACTCAACAATTACAACTCGATACTTAGAACAAATTGTGACTCTATATGAATGCCTCCGGCGGTGTACCGGGATATGCAGTGACTCATGAGTGACATGTATGAAAGAATTATGAACGGTGGCTTTGCCACAAATACGATGTCAACTACATGATCATGCTAAGCAATATGACAATGATGGAGTGTGCCATAATAAACGGAACGGTGGAAAGTTGCATGGCAATATATCTCGGAATGGCTATGGAAATGCCATAATAGGTAGGTATGGTGGCTGTTTTGAGGAAGGTATATGATGGGTGTATGATACCGGCGAAAGGTGCGCGGTATTAGAGAGGCTAGCAAAGGTGAAAGGGTGAGAGTGCGTATAATCCATGGACTCAACATTAGTCATAAATAACTCATATACTTATTGCAAAAATCTACAAGTTATCAAAGCAAAGTATTACACGCATGCTCCTAGGGGGATAGATTGGTAGGAAAAGACCATCGCTCGTCCCCGACCGCCACTCATAAGGAAGACAATCAATAAATAAATGATGCTCCGACTTCATCACATAACGGTTCACCATACGTGCATGCAACGGGAATCACAAACTTTAACACAAGTATTTCTCGAATTCACAACTACTCAACTAGCACAACTTTAATATCACCATCTTCATATCTCAAAACAATTATCAAGCATCGAACTTCTCATAGTATTCAACACACTCATAAGAAAGTTTTATTATTAATCTTCTATACCAAGCATATTAGGATTTTTAAGCAAATTAACATGCTACTTAAGACTCTCAAAATAATCTAAGTGAAGCATGAGATATCAATAGTTTCTATAAAACAAATCCACCACCGTGCTCTAAAAGATATAAGTGAAGTACTAGAGCAAAACTATATAACTCAAAAGATATAAGGGAAGCACATAGAGTATTCTAGAAAATTCCAAATCATGTATGGCTCTCTCAAAAGGTGTGTACAACAAGGATGATTGTGGTAAACTAACAAGTAAAGACTCAAATCATACAAGACGCTCCAAGCAAAACACATATCATGTGGCGAATAAAAATATAGCTCCAAGTAAAGTTACCGATAAAAGTAGACGAAAGAGGGGATGCCTTCTGGGGCATCCCCAAGCTTTGGCTTTTAGGTGTCCTTAGATTATCTTGGGGGTGCCATGGGCATCCCCAATCTTAGGCTCTTTTCACTCCTTGTTCCATAATCCATCAAATCTTTACCCAAAACTTGAAAACTTCACAACACAAAACTTAAAGTAGAAAATCTCGTGAGCTCCGTTAGCGAAAGAAAACAAAAGACCACTTCAAGGTACTGTAATGAACTCATTATTCATTTATATTGTTGTTATACCTACTGTATTCCAACTTCTCTATGGTTTATAAACTATTTTACTAGCCATAGATTCATCAAAATAAGCAAACAACACACGAAAAACAGAATCTGTCAAAAACAGAACAGTCTGTAGTAATCTGTAGCTAGCGCAAGATCTGGAACCCCAAAAATTCTAAAATAAATTTCTGGACGTGAGGAATTTATCTATTAATTATCTTCAAAAATAATTAACTAAATATCACTTTCCAAATAAAAATGTCAGTAGTTCTCATGAGCGCTAAAGTTTCTGTTTTTTACAGCAAGTGTAACAAGACTTTCCCCAAGTCTTGCCAACGGTTCTACTTGGCACAAACACTAATTAAACTCAAAAAAGCACAACAAAAACAGAGGATAGATAAATTATTTATTACAAAACAGGAGCAAAAAGCAAGGAATTAAAATAAAATTGGGTTGCCTCCCAACAAGCGCTATCGTTTAACGCCCCTAGCTAGGCATAACAAGCAAGGATAGATCTAGGTATTGTCATCTTTGGTAGGCAATCCATATGTGGCTCTCATAATAGATTCATAAGGTAATTTAATTTTCTTTATAGGAAAGTGTTCCATGCCTTTCCTTAATGGAAATTGGAATCTAATATTTCCTTCCTTCATATCAATAATTGCACCAATCGTTTTAAGGAAAGGTCTACCAAGAATAATAGGACATGAAGGATTGCAATCTATATCAAGAACAATAAAATCTATGGCCACATAATTCCTATTTGCAACAATAAGAACATCATTAATTCTTCCCATAGGTTTCTTAATAGTGGAATCCGCAAGGTGCAAGTTTAAAGAGCAATCATCAAAATCACAGAAACCTAACAAATCACACAAAGTCTTTGGAATCGTGGAAACACTAGCACCAAAATAACATAAAGCATAGCATTCATGATCTTTAATTTTAATTTTAATAGTTGGTTCCCACTCATCATAAAGCTTTCTAGGGATAGAAACTTCCAATTCAAGTTTTTCTTCATAAGGTTGCATTAAGGCATCAACGATATGTTTAGTAAACGCTTTATTTTGACTATAAGCATGAGGAGAATTTAGCACGGATTGTAACAAGGAAATATAATCAATCAAAGAGCAATTTTTATAGTTAAATTCCTTGAAATCCATAATAGTGGGTTTAGCAACACCTAGGGTTTTAATTTTTTCAATCCCACTTTTATCAATTTTAGCATCAAGATCAAAAAATTCCGAATTCTTGGAATGCCTTCTAGGTAAAGGTGGATCATATTCAGTCCCATCATTATCAAGATTCATATTGCAAAACAAAGATTTAATAGGGGACACATCAATAACTTTTAGATCTTCATCTTTATTTTCATAGGAACTAGAAGAACACGCTCTTATAAAGGCATCTTTCTTAGCACGCATCCTAGCGGTTCTTTCTTTGCACTCATCAATGGAAATTCTCATGGCTTTGAGAGACTCATTGACATCATGCTTAGGTGTAATAGATCTAAGTTTCAAAGAATCAACATCAAGAGTAATTCTATCAACGTTCCTAGCCAAATCATCAATATTAAGCAATTTTTCTTCAATCAAAGCATTGAAATTCTTTTGCAAAGTAATAAATTATTTAATATTAGATTCAAAATCAGAGGGCATCTTATTATAATTTCCATAAGAATTGTTGTAGGAATTACCATAATTATTAGAGGGATTACTAGGATAAGGCCTAGGGTTGAAATTTCCTCTATATGCGTTGTTACCAAAATTGTTCCTACCAACAAAATTCACATCCAAAGATTCATTATTATTCTCAATCAAAGTAGACAAGGGCATATAATTAGGATCAGAAGAAACACTCTTACTAGCAAATAATTTCATAAGTTCATCCATCTTTCCACTCAAAACATTAATTTCTTCTTTCGCATGCACCTTTTTATTAGTAGATCTTTCAGTATGCCATTGAGAATAATTAACCATAATATTATCTAGGAGTTTAGTAGCTTCTCCTAAAGTGATTTCCATAAAAGTGCCTCCCGCGGCCGAATCTAAAAGATTTCTAGAAGCAAAATTCAATCCGGCATAAAAAATTTGTATAATCATCCACAAATTTAAACCATGAGTAGGGCAATTACGTATCATTAGTTTCATTCTCTCCCAAGCTTGTGCAAAATGTTCATGATCAAGTTGCTTAAAATTCATAATATCGTTTCTAAGAGAGATTATCTTAGCGGGAGGAAAATACTTAGAGATAAAAGCATCTTTGCACTTATTCCATGAATCAATACTATTTTTAGGCAAAGACGAAAACCAAGCTTTAGCACGATCTCTAAGCGAAAAAGGAAATAGCTTCAATTTAACAATATCATTATCCACATCTTTCTTCTTTTGAATGTCACACAAATCAACGAAGCTATTTAGATGGGTAGCGGCATCTTCACTAGGAAGGCCGGAAAACGGATCTTTCATGACAAGATTCAGCGAAGCAGTATTAATTTCACAAGATTCAGCATCGGTAAGAGGAGCAATCGGAGTGCTAATAAAATCATTGTTGTTAGTATTGGTGAAGTCACATAATTTAGTATTATCTTGAGCCATCGTGACAAGCAAGCAAACTAACACACAAGCAAACAAAAAGCAAGCGGGCAAAAAGAGACAAATAAAGAAGGAGAGGGAGGATAGAGAGAGAGGGTGAATAAAACGGTAAGGGTGAAGTGGGGGAGAGGAAAACAAGAGGCAAATAGCAAATAATGTAATGCGGGAGATAAGGGTATGTGATGGGTACTTGGTATGTTGACTTTTGCGTAGACCTCCCCGGCAACGGCGCCAGAAATCCTTCTTGCTACCTCTTGAGCACTGCGTTGGTTTTCCCCGAAGAGGAAGGGATGATGCAGCAAAGTAGCGTAAGTATTTCCCTAAGTTTTGAGAACCAAGGTATCAATCCAGTAGGAGGCTATGTGCGAGTCCCTCGTACCTGCACAAAACAAATAAATCCTCGCAACCAACGCGAATAGGGGTTGTCAATCCCTACACGACCACTTACGAGAGTGAGATCTGATAGATATGATAAGATAATTTTTTTGGTATTTTTGTGATAAAGATGCAAAGTAAAATAAAGGCAAAGTAAAAAAGCAAAGGAAATAACTAAGTAGTAGGAGATTAATATGATAAAGATAGACCTGTGGGCCATAGGTTTCACTAGTGGCTTCTCTCGAGAGCATAAGTATTCTACGGTGGGTGAACAAATTACTGTTGAGCAATTGACAGAATTGAGCATAGTTATGAGAATATCTAGGTATGATCATGTATATAGGCATCACGTCCGAGACAAGTAGACCGAGTCCTTCCTGCATCTACTACTATTACTCCACTCATCGACCGCTATCCAGCATGCATCTAGAGTATTAAGTTAAAAACAGAGTAACGCCTTAAGCAAGATGAGATGATGTAGAGGGATAGACTCATGCAATATGATGAAAACCCCATCTTGTTATCCTCGATGGCAACAATACAATGCGTGCCTTGCTGCCCCTACTGTCACTGGGAAAGGATACACCGCAAGATTAAACAGAAAACTAAGAACTTCTCCCATTGCAAGAAAGATCAATCTATTAGGCCAAACCAAACTGATAATTCGAAGAGACTTGCAAAGATAACCAATCATACATAAAAGAATTCAGAGAAGATTCAAATATTATTCATAGATAGACTTGATCATAAACCCACAATTCATCGGTCTCAACAAACACACCGCAAAAAGAAGATTACATCGAATAGTTCTCCACAAGAGAGAGGGGGAACATTGAATTAGATCCAAAAAGAGAGAAGAAGCCATCTAGCTAATAAGTATGGACCCGTAGGTCTGAGGTGAACTACTCGCACTTCATCGGAGAGGCTATGGTGTTGATGTAGAAGCCCTTTGTGATCGATGCCCCCTCCGGCGGAGCTCCGGAACAGGCCCTAAGATGGGATCTCATGGATACAGAAAGTTGCGGCGGTGGAATTAGGTTTTTGGCTCCGTATCTAATTGTTTGGGGGTACGTAGGTATATATAGGAGGAAGGAGTACATCGGTGGAGCAACAGGGGGCCCACGAGAGTGGAGGGCGCACCTGGGGGGTAGGCACGCCCCCTACCTCGTGGCCTCCTCTTTTGTGTCTTGATGTAGGGTCCAAGTCTCCCGGGTCTTATTTGTTGAGAAAATCACGTTCCCGAAGGTTTCATTCCGTTTGGACTCCGTTTGATATTCCTTTTCTTCGAAACCCTAAAACAGGCAAAAAACAGCAATTCTGGGCTGGGCCTCCAGTTAATAGGTTAGTCCCAAAAGTAATATGAAAGTGGATAATACAGCCCAATAATGTCCAAAACAGTAGATAATATTGCATGGAGCAATCAAAAATTATAGATACGTTGGAGACGTATCAGGCGGCGCTCCGGTGTCGTATCCTTCCTGAAGGCGCCCCCTTGGAGCCCACGGTTCGTCGTATGCGGCTTCATCTCTTCACGGCGGTAGTGCTAGGGGTGGTGTTGCCGCGCTCAGCACCTGTGTATCATGCCTTGGGTGTGTGCGTGTGTTGTGGTGGCGTACGTTGTACTGAGTTGTGAGGATCGTGCTTTATATATAAAGCGGGGCGAAAGCCTTTTTCGGTAAGACCCGCCGGCGAGCGGGGGCAGGACCAGCTACCGTGTAGTGTGTGGCTTCTCTGAGGGAGGAGAATGATAGGTATGGGAGCGTGTGGCTTGGTGGGAGTAATCCGTCTAAGTGTAGGGTGGAGAAGGGTGGTGTTGGGAATTTATCTCCGCATGTACATATTGTAAACCAATGGATCAATTGGGATTCTTCCTCTCCTTCCTTTATAATAAATGATACGCATAATCGTACGTATTCGAGAGAGAAAAAGACAGGTATGGGAGCAGTAGAGGGGTGAGGAGACGCCGAGGAAAGAGGAGACATTCGGGGTGTCAGGTCAGTTCTTCTTCTTCTTCTTTTCTTCCTATGACATACAGACCCCACACATCAGCAATAACGGCCGTCTAGGTTGGTCATTGCCCAGTGCCACATGACCCTAGCGGATGGACCTTGCTGTCAGTTTTTGTGTCAAAACACGGTCAATCCATGATTTAGTGCTTTCGGCCACGCGCTTACTGAAAAGGTGTTCTCTACAAATTGTTGCCAAATATTGGCCTTCCTTGTTGGAGTCGCACTCCCCGCAAGGCCGCAAGGGACCAATAGAACACCTCTAGAGTTATGTATGGCTGTGGAGCAGGGTTTTTGTAAGTGTTGTCTTCTGGATGGGAGGAAACATCCCTAAGCTGAAGCACCTGCAGCAACAAAACACGAGGAGAGGAAGCTCAGCCTCTAGCCTTGGGCCCACCTGTTCCAACGGTATGAAATGTTCTTTAGTCGGCCACAAAGTGTAGCTAAAGGTGATCTCAAAACCATCATCTAGTGTGAGCAGAACTTGTCCAAACAACCTTTCAATCTCTCCAGGTATAGAATTGGAAAAAAATTGATAGTTTCAGGATCTTCCACAAAACTTGCTTGATGTCAATCCAATGAACATTATCCAAAATCATGATGTTTCTATATTTCTAGATACACCAAAGTTCAGCTGAGCTAACTAAATTAGTTAAAAGATAGTTCTGATTGGCTATCTATAATTTTGCTACGGATTCATAAGAACTACCAACATAAAAAAACTAGCTATGACATGCCAGAGCTCATTAGAAACCTCACAATCAAGAACAAGTGTTGGGTAGTTTCATGTTCCATACATAATAGACAATATTTAAACTTTTAAAGTTTCCTTTTCTTCAGATTATCCATGTCATGAAATGAAGGGCGGCCTCGGGTTCAGGGATTTCCGCCTGTTTAATCAGGCCCTACTCGCCAGGCAGGCGTGTCGCTTACTTACTAATCCTAATAGCTTATGTGCGCAGGTGCTAAAGGCTCGCTACTACCCGGAGGGTCGCCCCAAGGACACTGTCTTCTCGGGGAACGCCTCCCCTACATGGCAGGGCATGCAGCATGGTCTTGAGCTCTTGAAAAAGGGCATCGTGTGGCCTGTCGGGAATGGACAGAACATCCACATTTGGCGTGATCCCTGGCTGCCCACTGAGCCTTCGCGCCATCCCATTACTCGGCAAGGGAGCTACTGGCTCAAGAGAGTCGCGGAGCTCCTCAATGAGTATGGTAATTGGCGTATGGACCTTCTTCGTCGCCACTTCCTTCCTCCGGACATCGACTCCATCAGCAGCATCCGTACATCGCCGCGCGTCACCGACGATATCATTGCCTGGGCGCATGAGAGGAATGGTATCTTCACCGTTCGCTCGGCCTACCGCCTTGCCATGGACGAGCGCGAGTGAGGGAGTCCTGGATTAGGGGGTATCCGGACAGCCGGACTATATCCTTTGGCCGGACTACTGGACTATGAAGATACAAGATTGAAGACTTCGTCCCGTGTCCGGATGGGACTCTCCTTGGCGTGGAAGGCAAGCTTGGCAGTACGGATATGTAGATCTCCTTCCTTGTAACCAACTCTGTGTAACCCTAGCCCCCTCCGGTGTCTATATAAACCAGAGGGTTTAGTCCGTAGGACCAACAACAACAATCATACCATAGGCTAGCTTCTAGGGTTTAGCCTCTTCGATCTCGTGGTAGATCAACTCTTGTACTACTCATATTATCAAGAACAATCAAGCAGGACGTAGGGTATTACCTCCATCAAGAGGGCCCGAACCTGGGTAAACATCGTGTCCCCCGCCTCCTATTACCATCCGCCTAGATGCACAGTTCGGGGCCCCCTACCAGAGATCCGCTGGTTTTGACACCGACATTGGTGCTTTCATTGAGAGTTCCTCTGTGTCGTCATCGTTAGGCTGGATGGCTCCTTCAATCATCGATAGCGATGCAGTTCGGGGTGAGAATTTTCTCCTCAGACAGATCTTTGTATCCTGCGGCTCTCACTGCGGGCCAACTCACTTGGCCATCTGGAGCAGATCGAGAGTTACGCCCCTGGCCACCAGGTCAGGTTTGGAAGCTTAAACTACACGGCCGACATCCGTGGAGACTTGATCTTCGACGGATTCGAGCCCCTGCCGAGTGCGCCGCACGGTCACGATGAGCATGATTTAGCTCTACCATCGGACAGTGTTCAGGAGACCGCACCGGCAACCGCTCCGACCCTCAATTCGGAGCCAATTGCGCCATCCATGGACGGGTGGATAGACCCCGCCACGGAGGCCGCATTCTCAGCGGCGATCGAGCCGAGTATCGACCTTACCCTTCACGGGAGCCGTGACGCCGAACTGTCGGATTCTTCCCCGACCACGGACTCCAAACTGCGTGCGCCCGTGCCTATCGAATCCAACTGGGCGCCGATCATGGAGTTCACCTCCGCGGATATCCTTCAGCACTCGCCCTTTGAGACATACTGAACTCATTAAGGTCTCTCTCCTTGTCAGGAGAGTCCTGGCCGAACTATGGCTGGCCAGGTCGGGATGCGGACGACGAAGAAATTCGCCGCCCACCCACCACCCACTTAATAGCCACTATCGACGATTTGACCGACATGCTCACCTTCGACTCCGAAGACATCGACAGTATGGACGACGATGCAGGAGACGAACAGGAGCCACTGCCCACAGGGCACTGGACGCCCACTTCATCATATGATGTATACATGGTGGACACACTCAAAGAAAATGACGACGAGGAACGGAAGGACGTAGCGAAGGATCGTTCCCTCGAGAAGCAGTCAAAGCGGCGGCGTAAGCACCGCTCCAAATCCTGCCTCGGCAGAAACAGCAATCATATAGACTCAGCGATAGAGCAGGGTGAGCCAGCAGACGACAAACACGGCATTGAACCACCGTCCGACCACGGCAACACGGAGAATCAAACCGAACAACCCGACTCCGGCGAAGATAACAGTCCGGATGACATCACACCGGACAGGCACCCGGAGCAAAAGAATACCCATCAAAGGCTTGTCGCCACTGCGAGGAGTCTGAAAAAGCATAAGCAAAGGCTCAGAGCTGCACAAGACACACTCAGAATTAGATGGAGTGAAGTACTCAACACTGCAGCAAAGTACGGCGGTAGTCGCCAAACAAAGAGCTACCCGAAGCGAAAGCTGCTACCTGAATTCGATGAGGAGGCCTTAGATCCCCCGCAATCGAAAAACAAAACAACCATCCGGTCAGATAGACGACCTCGTGGCCAACATAGAGCGGCAAAAGACGCCGCACACAAGCCAGTATGCGATCCATGTGAGGGCTCGCATCAAAAGGACGGCGCAACCAGATCCATCTACGGGCCAAGCAAGCGTGCTCCAGCATGCAATGCAACACAACAAAAATCCGAACACCATGGTACATCCAAATACAGGGGTGCCGCACACCCCCTATGTTTCATCGATGAGGTGCTGGACCATGAATTTCCAGAGGGATTCAAACCCGTAAACATAGAGGCGTACGACGGAACGATAGACCCTGGGGTCTGGATTGAGGACTACATCCTCCATACCCACATGGCTCGAGGAGACGATCTCCACGCCATCAAGTACTTACCCCTCAAGCTCAAAGGGCCAGCTCGGCACTGGCTTAAAAGCCTCCCCGAAAACTCCATTAGAAGCTGGGAAGAGTTCGAAGACGCTTTTCGGGCAAATTTTCAAGGGACCTATGTTCGACCACCGGATGCAGACGATTTAAGTCATATAACTCAACAGCCCGGAGAGTCAGCCCGAAAGCTTTGGAACAGGTTTCTCACTAAAAAGAACCAAATAGTCGACTGTCCGGACGCTGAAACCTTAGTAGCTTTCAAGCACAGCGTTTGAGAGGAATGGCTTGCCAAACACCTCGGCCAAGAAAAGCCGAGAACAATGGCAGCATTAACAAGCCTCATGACCCGCTTTTGTGCGGGCGAGGACAGCTGGTTAGCCCGATGCAGCACCAGCGACCCAAGTACATCCGAAGTCAGGGACGGAAACGGGAAGCCACGACGCAGCAAAAACAAGCGCCGGAATAAAGAAGATAGCCCGAAGAGCACGACGGTAAACGCCGGATTCAGAAGCTCTCGGCCAGGTCAGCAAAAGCTGCCCTCCAAGGGCAACAGAGACGAACTGTCCAGCTTGAACAAGATTTTGGACAAACTATGTTAGATCCACAGCACCCTCGATAAACCTGCAAATCATACCCATAGAGAATGTTGGGTCTTCAAGCAGTCCGGCAAACTCAACGCCGAACACAAGGGGCAGGATACACCAAGCGAAGACGAGGACGAACCTCACAAGAAAAGCACTGGGGAACAGAAGAAATTCCCACCAGAAGTCAAAACAGTAAACGTGTTACACGTGATGAAGGGGAGAAACAAAGCGGCACTCCTAGAGACACATGCCCCAGGGCCTATCACCGCTGCACTACTAGGAAAAGGCCTACTAGTGGCGCACCAGTTTTGCCTACTAATGGCGCACTACTGGTGCGCCACTAGTACCACGCCACTAGTATTATATACTAATGGCGCACCATGTCGTGCGCCATTAGTATAGACCAACATGCGCCATTAGTATCTGGCATACTAATGGCGCACTGTGGGGTGATGCGCCATTAGTATGAATATTAGGTTTTTTTTACTTTTCTGATTTTTGCACAGGTTACAAAATATATTATTGGACAGAATATAGACAGCACCACACAGCAAGAGCAGATTCATCGAATACAATAGAAGATTAGTCTCCGAATACAATTCATCATATTAGTCTCCAAATTCAAAAGACCGAAAAAAGATAGAACATTACAAGTCTCGAGACCGCGAGTAGCGAGTTTGTCGGAAGTAATACTAATCCTAACAAGTCCTACTAATCATCATCATACAACTTCTACTCATTATTAATAACAAGTCATACGATCATCATCTTGATAGTCATCGAACCAACCCTACTTAATTGTTCTTAGCACATGATCATCAGTATTAGGCAGGACCTAAATACCCTATTTAAGGTAAAATAGCATAAAACAATATAGACCCTGACTCTCCATTATGGAGAATGGAGAACATCCTGTCTCCAATTCTTGCGCTTTGCTTCCTTTTGCTTCCAAGAACCTCCTTACGATGTCCATACATTTTTTCCATCCTTTGATTTTCATGTCTCCACTTCTTTTAGAAATCTCGTATGGACAGTTGAGATTCGTAGGATGACCTAGTTGTATGTTCAAAACATTAAGACTACCTTTCTGATACATCAAATGAGGCACACAATTCTCTGGGATTATCTGTTGAAAAACATAGTAATAACTTCATAGTTAGCAATGATGTACTAGTTTTAGAAGTATGCAAAAGATGCACGGATGTCATAATAGTAAAAATCTTACCAGGGTATCTCCATGGTAGTTACCGTAGTTGAACACATGCACTAGTGGCACGTATTGACCATAATGTTGAGGAGTTTGATTGTGGATATTGTAATTCTCAATGTCAGTACAAAATCCGACCAGATGATTTTTCTCCTTGTAAGTTGTTAATTCAGAGCCATCGGTGTAGTGGGTTTTGTCTACCATCTCCCGCACATTCTTTGAACAATAAAAATAAGCTGTCAATGGAAATAAGCTGTCAACTATTTTGAAATAAACAATATAAATTAGCTAATAACTATGTTTGAGAAACTCACATAGCGGTAGAACTGGAGCCATATCAACAAGGACCCAAATGTCCATATTGTCTTGGTCGATGTCAAGATTACCAAGATCCATGGTGATAAGCATACCCTCATCAAAACCATACATCTTGCAAAATGCTTCCCAATTTTTGCAACCAAAATGGGTTACGCTCTCAGAATTATACAGATTTACTTCAAAGTCCACATCGTGATGAGTCCTTAGGTGAATTTTCTTTGTTTCAGAAATTTCATGGTCTTCAAAATCCATCCTCTCCAAGACATAGCGTCTTGCATGGCATGGGATAAGCTATACTCGATTTGTAAAAGATGAAAATTACACATTGAAATAGTTGAAGTCATGCTTAATTATGAAAAAAACAATTATCGTCGTTGTGTACCGTTTCAACTTCGAAGGTCTCCTCGAGCTTAATGCTGAAGCGCCGATCATCGTCCAGGTGAGGCCTATCGCACAGACCTCGATCGTCGTGGCACCAGTTGCACTCCCCCGGGAGACTTTCGTCGTCCGATGATGACATTTCCTACGTTCATAATTCAAAACTACATCATCTCTTGACATTAGTAATAACTATGAGTTGATATCACACTTCTATATGTATAACACAAGAGGCAGTTGATCCTACTTAATTAAGTACTAAGATACCCAGGCCCGTGCATTAGTCGCAAGTACCCCATATGTCCTATTTTTAGCAAAGTCATGCTAAAATTCACGGAAAATTTCAGCATGACCTTTGCTGAAAATAGGACATATGGAGTACCCGGATTTGCCGGAACGGAAGTTAATCGACATTCCAGCAAACGCAAGGGCCTCTCGGGGTACCTGCAAAATCATCACGACACGATGGTCGGAGACATGACCTTTGCTGAAAATTGTTTTCTGTAAAAGATGATCATGCCAGCCAGCCAGGCAGGTGATTGTCACTCAAATTAAGCTGGGCTTAGACTGACTGAAGCATCTGTCTTCCTCCCTTTCTTTTTCTCTCTTCCTTTCACATTAACTTTACTTTCCAAAGGAAATAAAAAATACAATGCATACATACATACTAAAGCAGGTAGATAGATAGTTAGATAGATGAGCATGTTCAGTTTACAAGAATGAATATAAACAAGCAAAGAATGCATGCATGCATATCAACCCTGCCTTGACAAATCTACCAAGCCTGCCTAAAGCATGTCTGCATGATGGGTATCACACTATCAGTTACTACCAGTTAATTACTAGTCATGCCAAATAAAATACTCCTCCTCATCATCATATAAAAAATGAGCAACCAGAATTAGTTAAGCTCAGTCTCAATGTTCTAAAAACATAAGAGCTCATGTCATACATATGCTGGTGTGGTAAAGGAAAATATTGATAAAATAGCTCTAGCTCTTAAGAGTCTAAACGGAAGCATGTGAAAAAATGGCCAAGATTGCACCTTCTATCTACTCTGGCCCTAAGTCCCAATTTAGTTTTACAAGCCAAAGCATGAGAAAACAGCAGATAGAAGGAAAATCAAGCTTGCAGATTTAAAATATGGTTTGACACAAGGCATGTTTGCTTATTTCAAGATATCGAACAACCTTCATTTGAGCCAAGGCAGATAACTTTTAAGCTATGCCACTGAAGAATAAGGACGCCAAACAGAATATAGTCAACACCATATTATATTATGCTCCAGTGCAGCAGAAAATTTACATCAGACCAATTAGGCTCATTTTTCAAACTCCTGAGCTTGCAACTTTGCACCCCCTGCCTAATAGACTAGACATACTGATTAAATCTTACACCCTATCCATCGAGTTTCACACTGACAGAAAGAACATCACATTTATCATCAAATGCTAAGCTAACATCATTCAAGCACTTCAATTAACAAATTTGCATAGCAGAGGAGCTCGCCGTCCGGTGACAAGGCAGAGGCAGGTCGGCAGCGGCCGGCGTTGAAGAGGGGGCGTCGTCGAGGAGGGCGGTGAAGAGGGGGGCGTCAGCGTCTCGCCTGGATGCTCTGCACGACGGGGGAGGGGCAGCGTCCGGAGGCAGAGAAGATGGTGGGCACGGCCCTGAACTCGGGGTTGTCGGTGGAGGAGGAGATGGTGCGGGGAGCCGGCAGCGGGCAGAGTCGTCGGCGGCGGGGCTGGATTGGGGGGTGGGGGAGGAGGAAGGCGGCGGCGGGGAGCGATAGAGAGATTTGGGGGCGGTGGCGGGTGGGGCACGAGGCCGAAGACGATGGACGGGCGGAGGAGGAGGGGGCTTACGGGCGGCGGCGCAGTGGGTGGGGCGGCGGCGCAGTGGGTCGGCAGCGAGGCCTGAGACGGCGAGGCGGGGCGCGGGGGTCGTCGGAGCGGGTGTGGAGGGAGGGGGGGAAGTGGAGGGAGGGACGAAGGGATCGGGCGAATTAGCTAGGGGGAAGATTACTAATGACACACCCCCTGGCGGTGCGCCATTAGCTAGGGGGAAAAACTTAGTAATGGCGCACCTGTGGACAGTGCGCCATTACTAGTTTTAACTAGTAATGGCGCACTGTCTACATGATGCGCCATTAGTATGTTTGGAAAAATGAAGAAAAAATGTTACTAGTGGCGCACCATGTATCTGGTGCGCCATTAGTGTCTTCCACACTAATGGCGCACATGCACATGGTGTGCCACTGCTATATTGTAGTGGCGCACCACATGTCAGGTGTGCCATTAGTATCCATTTCATCTATAGCCCTTTTCCTGCGGAGTTCTGCCACTGGTCGTCCAAACCGATCACCTTTGACCATGGGGATTACTCAGCAAGTATCCGACATGCAGGATGGGCTGCCTTGGTGTTAGACCCGATAATCGACAGATACCACTTCACACGAGTCCTGATGGATGGCGGCAGTAGTTTAAACCTGATATATCAGGACATAGTCCGCAAAATGGGGATAGACCCAACAAAAATCAGCCATAGCAATACTACCTTTAAAGGAGTAACACCAGGCCCAGAAGCCCATTGTATGGGCTCCCTCCTACTAGAGGTTATATTCGGCTTTCCCGATAACTTCCGCAGCGAAAAGTTAACCTTCCACATCGCTCCGTTCCAAAGTGGCTATCAAGCACTACTCGGACGCGAAGCTTTCGCTCGCTTTAACGCAATACCGCATTATGCTTCTCTCATGCTTAAGATGCCCGGTCCACATGGCATCATTACAGTAAATGGAAATATTGAGCGCTCCTTTCGCTCGCTTTAACGCAATACCGCATTACGCTTCTCTCATGCTTAAGATGCCCAGTCCACTTGGCAGCCGCACACTAGACGGCCTCACCAACTAGAGCATCTGACAGGTCGTTAAGACCACGGACACGGTTAGACGAGTCCGGTGTAGCTATATATAATTGATACAGGTTTGATGGCTATACCCCTACAACAATACAAGGGGCTCAACACGTGTGAACAAGTGACAATTAGGCTCAACTTTACTCATCTGGAACTATACATGGTTTATTTAGTATAACCTACCTTTTGCACGACAACTTTTCAAGTAAGTTCCTCTCTTTTTCAGATGACCATCGTGCTACACCCGTCCAGGATACGGCACAACGGAGACACAGGCGCAGACGTGCAGCAGGGACCCGTTCCAAGGATTCTTTTTAGATTAAGACCCTGCGTAAACCTTTTTTATTGTCTCTTGTTGATACACATCCCCTGGATTCTCAATACAACTGAGAAGGATGCTGACCTATTGGCATGTGTCCATGTTAGAATATTGCACGTACCTGGACACCAGGGGCTTATTACAAAGGGCACTGTTTAGCCCGGTTTACATCATAAAGACCGAATACCTTAGGGAGTTTTTGGCGTCGCGAGTTTGGCCTTATATGCATCAGCTCCGAATCATGTCTTTGGTCAAATGTTGGGTTTGCCTGGCTCCTGTGTTTTGCTGCCTTATGTTCCGCTCTATTGGATAGGGCGGCACCAGGAGAACTACTGCGATTGTGCCCTGGTTCATCCGGACGAGCACCTTAGTAGAGAAAGCCGAAAACTGACTGTCATGATATAGCATGAGACTGGTGAACCACTCGATGACCTAGAGGAATCTTCGGGATTCCTCCGCCTTAACAAAGGGCCGTTTCCCAGCCAGGCATGTACGCGCCCCGAATCCGGATGAGCGCGGAGCCACCAGGGGCTATATAGTAGCCCCACTATCAAACTCCTCTGGCTAAGTGAAAGTGTTAAAGCATTATAGTCCGATTGCCTAGTTCGCTGCGCTATCACCTCCTTAATGGACCAAGGCGTTGGATCAAGTGTGAACATGCGTCTTCTGCGAGCACCCCCGCATTATATGCGTGGGGGCTGAAGCCCACGACTGCCATCTTTCAGGTTATATACATATATACATAAACGGCCGCATAGGAGGCATCATAGTACTTTTGGGCAAAAGTATAAAAACAGCCTTGATAAACTCAATAAAACATTGTTTTTCAATGGGAATACATGTCATTAGAACATAATATTCTTCGAGCACTGCGCTTCTATCGAACGAGCGCCCTCAAGAACTTCTCGAAAGTAGTGCTCGGCAGGTACTCGGCTCTCGTCCGAATCTTGGGCTGCAATGGCGGTGGCCTCCATCTCCGCCCAGTATGTCTTCACACGGGCAAGGGCCATCTGCGCACCCTCTACGCACGCCGACCTCTTTCATCGCGTTGATGTGCGGCACCGCACCAAGGAACTGTTGCATCAAACTAAAATAATTGTTCGGCTTTGGCCTTTCCGGCCACAGATGATCCACAACAGACCTCATGGCGAGTCCGGACAGTCTATACAGCTCGGCCCATTCGGCCAACCGATCAGTCAATGGAAGCGGACGCTCTGGAACGTTAAATTGTGACCAGAACAGCTTTTCCACTTCGTGATCTTTTTGATCTCGTAAGTATTCGGCCGCATCGGCGGCACTCGCTGCTAAGTCCAGATATGCATCCGCAGAACTCCACAGCCGGTCCAAAGGGGCGTACCGAGGATCTCCAAACTTCATCCACAGCATAAAGGGCTTCCCAGCCGCAATATCCCCGGCTTGACGCAGCTCCTCCTTCATCGCTCTCATTGCAGAGCGGGTGTCTTTGGTCGCCATCGTGGCCTTCTCCAGGTCTGTCCTCTTCGCTCGGTCTTCCTTTTCAAGAAGCTCGTAACGGTCAGCGGCGTTCTTCAATTCCATAGCCATCCTGGCTATTTCCTCCTTGCTTTGGCAGTGAGCAGCCTGTTCGGCTTTCAGCTCCTCGATTGCCTTTAGGGCAGCCGCATCGCTTTTCCTGGCTTGTTCTTTGGCTCGGGCAAGTTCCGCCCGAAGGTTCTCCATGGCCGCAGCTTCATCTGCATTCACACACATGTTATAGATACTGGCATCATGCTCCTCTTCCCATGTGTCACCGGAGGAATCACATACCCTGTGCCTCATCAAGCCGCTTGTTGACAAGTACGATGTCAGCGTCTGCCACGTCAAGCTGCCGCTTTAGCTCAGCAAACTCATCAGTCCGGCTGGCCACCAGACCCTCCGCCACGTGCATATTAAGGCGGCATGATTATTCCTGGGACTATGATCCTCTGTGCGTTGTCGTCTTCGACAGCACCCAGAGTCTCAGGGCTACTATCTACACAGGGCACATCTAAAAATGTGCGGTACTGTCAAAAATGTACATCATTTCGCGTACCTCAAAACTCGTCAGTAGACTCATAAAGGCTTCATGCAACCCGCTTTTAGCGGACGAAATCCTTTCAATCACCGTACCCATCAACGTGCGGTGCTCTTCTGAGATAGCCGGTTGCTCTAGCAAATCCCTCAGTACGTCCGACCGTACACCAGACGATGTCGGACTCTTTCGATTGCCCTCTTCAAGAACCGGATACTGAGGACTTCGGGTGGCCATAGGATTACCTTCTGGCCTTGCCGGATCAGGAGAAACCCTCCGCGACGACACCTCGAGGTCGCCCGCCTCATGAGGCGGTATGGCAGGGGGAGATGTTTCGCTCTCCATCATCTCTGGAAGAAGATCCCCTAAAGACGAGCTCTGCTGAGAAGGGCTAAGATCTGAACTGCAAGATAAATGCTTCGGTTATTTTCCTCAGAAGTAAGGCGAGATATTTTCATTATGAAGTACCCTTTTACTTACAGCTCGGTGGAGGGCTGATCCCCTTGAGGGCATAGTGCGGCCGGGGTATCCCCCAGGGCAAGACCCTCCGGCGAAGATTTCTTCCCCCGTTTGGAGACCGTGGTCTCCGGGTCCTCAGAGGCGTTCCTCTTCCTTCCCTGGGGAGAGGAAGTTTCAGTTCCTCCTCCCCGGTTAACCTCCTTCGCGGAGGCGCTAGCCTCCTTGTCCCCCCTTTATCTTCTCCTAAGGGCGCTTGATAGGGTGCGATCTCCAACATCCTGGTTAGCACGGGATTTAGTGATGTCTCAGGGAGGGGGGCCGGACACTTGATCAACTTTGCCTTCACTATCCAATCCTGGTCAAAGAGCGGCTTTTTTAGGGCGACATTGCGATAAACAAATGGACAGTGTGTTCGGATGCGGGGCTACTTACTTGGGTATCCGGGTGATTGCAACTCAGACCTGCATCCTCAGTGATGTCCGGACACATTATTTGTGGTCCGAAGAACAATTTGTACATCTCCTCGGGTGTCATGCCAAGGAAGTGTTGAATAGCTCGCGGTCCTTCCGGGTTGAATTCCCACATGCGAAGGGGCCGGCGTTTGCAAGGCTGGACTCGATGAACTAGCATAACTTGCACTACCATAACCAGACTGAAATCTCTCTCAAAGAGATCTCAGATACGGCTTTGCAGTATTGTCACGTCCTTGGCTGGACCCCAGCTCAGCCCCCTGCTGATCCATGACGTCAGTTGTGGTGGGAGGCCTGAGCGAAAGGTGGGGGCAGCTACCCACTTGGCACTTCGAGGAGCTGTGATGTAGAACCACTCCCGTTGCCACAATCCGGACACCTCTGAGAAGCTGCCCTCAGGCCATGGAGCGTCAGCAATTTTGCTTATTAAAGCGCCTCCGCACGCTGCGTGCTGCCCCTCGATCATCTTCGGCTTCACATCGAAGGTCTTGAGCCATAGGCCGAAGTGAGGGGTAATGCGGAGGAAGGCCTCACATACGACAATAAATGACGAAATGTGAAGAAGGGAATCTGGGGCCAGATCGTGAAAATCTAGCACATAATTGAACATAAGACCCCTAACAAAGGGATCCAGAGCGAGGCCTAGTCCTCGGAGGAAGTGGGAGACGAACACGACGCTCTCGTTGGGTTCGGGAGTAGGGACGACCTGCCCTCGGGCGGGCAGCCGATGCGAAATTTTGGCGGTCAGATATCTGGCCTTTCTCAACCTCTTGATGTCCTCCTCTGTGACGGAGGAAGGCATCCACCGACCTTGAAGGTTGGATCCGGACATAGTTGAAGGTCCGAAGCACCTGACCTGAGTTTTGGGTGTTAGAACTCGAGGCGGGGGAAGGATTTGATTGAGCATGAGAGGGAAAAAAAGAAAAAGCCTTGTCCCCTTTATAAAGAGGGTGAATATCAAGTGTCCTCCTCGTGGCCGTTTGGGACTTTCCTAAGATCTAGGAGTCCTACCAATAGGCACGGTTGGGTTACCCACGTCCGTATTGATGAGAATCCCGTAATAAAGGGGACACGATCTCTTCTTCGACAAGACGTGCCAAGGAAACCGCCTCGCGAAACACGCTGAGATTGGTTATGAAAAACGATTCGAATAAAGACCTGGTTGTGGTGTGATGTCACACTACAAGGTACGTCAGCAGATTAGATCTATGGAAATATTATTCTCTCTACGGTGGTATGTGGAACTTGTTTTGCAAAGCCGGACACGATCCTCATGTTCAAAATCTTCTATGAAGTATTCGGAGGAGGAACACGCCTTGCAATGCTGAAGACAATCTGCGTGCCGGACTCATCGTCATTGAAGCCTGGTTCAGGGGCTACTGAGGGAGTCCTGGATTAGGGAGTATCCGGACAGCCGGACTATATCCTTTGGCCAGACTGTTGGACTATGAAGATACAAGATTGAAGACTTCGTCCCGTGTCCGGATGGGACTCTCCTTGGCGTGGAAGGCAAGCTTGGCAGTACAGATATGTAGATCTCCTTCCTTGTAACCGACTCTGTGTAACCCTAGCCCCCTCCGGTGTCTATATAAACCGGAGGGTTTAGTCCATAGGACCAACAACAACAATCATACCATAGGCTAGCTTCTAGGGTTTAGCCTCTTCGATCTCGTGGTAGATCAACTCTTGTACTACTCATATTATCAAGAACAATCAAGCAGGACGTAGGGTATTACCTCCATCAAGAGGGCCCGAACCTGGGTAAACATCGTGTCCCCCGCCTCCTGTTACCATACGCCTAGACACACAGTTCGGGACCCCCTACCCGAGATCCGCCGGTTTTGACACCGACAGCGAGCGTCCATTGGCAACCGCCACGAGCAGGACACGGAATGGTCGTCGCGCCATCTGGAAGATCATATGGGGGTGCCCTGCTCCCCCGAAGGTATGCGTCTTCACATGGAGAATTATCACCAACTCTTTGGCCACCTGGGCTAATAAGTTTTCCCGCCGCCTCGAGCTTACTGATGCATGTCCCCTTTGTTGGAAATATGCCCTAGAGGCAATAATAAATTGGTTATTATTATATTTCCTTGTTCATGATAATCGTTTATTATCCATGTTAGAATTGTATTGATAGGAAACTCAGATACATGTGTGGATACATAGACAACACCATGTCCCTAGTAAGCCTCTAGTTGACTAGCTCGTTGATCAATAGATGGTTGCGGTTTCCTGACCATGGACATTGGATGTCATTGATAACGGGATCACATCATTAGGAGAATGATGTGATGGACAAGACCCAATCCTAAGCCTAGCACAAAGATCGTGTAGTTCGTATGCTAAAGCTTTTCTAAATGTCAAGTATCATTTCCTTAGACCATGAGATTGTGCAACTCCCGGATACCGTAGGAATACTTTGGGTGTGCCAAACGCCACAACGTAACTGGGTGGCTATAAAGGTACACTACAAGTATCTCCGGAAGTGTCTGTTGGGTTGGCACGAATCGAGACTGGGATTTGTCACTCCGTGTAAACGGAGAGGTATCTCTGGGCCCACTCAGTAGGACATCATCATATTGTGCACAATGTGACCAAGGAGTTGATCACGGGATGATGTGTTATGGAACGAGTAAAAGAGACTTGCCGGTAACGAGATTGAACAAGGTATCGGGATACCGACGATCGAATACCGCTAGACAAAAGGAATTGTATACGGGATTGATCGAATCCTCGACATCGTGGTTCATCCGATGAGATCATCGTGGAACATGTGGGAACCAACATGGGTATCTAGATCGCTCTGTTGGTTATTGACCGGAGAATGTCTCGGTCATGTCTGCCTGGTTCCCGAACCCGTAGGGTCTACACACTTAAGGTTCGATGATGCTAGGGTTATAAAGGAAGTTTGTATGTGGTTACCGAATGTTGTTCGGAGTCCCGGATGAGATCCCGGATGTCACGAGGAGTTCCGGAATGGTCCGGAGGTAAAGATTTATATATGAGAAGTCCTGTTTTGGTCACCGGAAAAGTTTCGAGTTTTATCGGTAACGTACCGGGACCACCGGGAGGGTCCCGGGGGTCCACCAAGTGGGGCCACAAGCCCCGGAGGGCTGCATGGGCCAAGTGTGGGAGGGGACCAGCCCCAGGTGGGCTGGTGCGCCCTCCCACAAGGGCCTAAGGCGCCTAAGGGGAGGAGGGGGGGCAAGCCCTAAGGGCAGATGGGCCTTAGGGCCCATGCCTGGTGCGCCTCCCTCTCCCCTCCACCTGGCCGCCACCCAGATGGGATCTGGGGGCTGCCGCCACCCCTAGGGAGGGAACCCTAGGTGGGGGCGCAGCCCCTCCCCTCCCCCTATATATACTTGAGGTTTGGGCTGCCCAACACACATCAGTTCCTCTCCTTCTTGGCGCAGCCCTACCCCTCTCCCTCCTCGTCTCTTGCGGTGCGTGGCGAAGCCCTGCTGGAGTACCACGCTCCTCCACCACCACCACGCCGTTGTGCTGCTGCTGGATGGAGTCTTCCTCAACCTCTCCCTCTCTCCTTGCTGGATCAAGGCATGGGAGACGTCACCGGGCTGTACGTGTGTTGAACGCGGAGGTGTCGTCCGTTCGGCACTAGGATCTTCGGTGATTTGGATCACGACGAGTACGACTCCTTCAACCCCGTTCTCTTGAACGCTTCCACATAGCGATCTACAAGGTTATGTAGATGCACTCTCCTTCCCCTCGTTGCTAGTTTCTCCATAGATAGATCTTGGTGACACGTAGGAAATTTTTGAATTTCTGCTACGTTCCCCAACAGTGGCATCATGAGCTAGGTCTATGCGTAGTTTCTATGCACGAGTAGAACACAAAGTAGTTGTGGGCATTGATTTTGTTCAATATGCTTACCGTTACTAGTCCAATCTTGATTCGGCGGCATTGTGGGATGAAGCGGCCCGGACCGACCTTACACGTACTCTTACGTGAGACTGGTTCCACCGACTGACATGCACTAGTTGCATAAGGTGGCTAGCGGGTGTCTGTCTCTCCCACTTTAGTCGGATCGGATTCGATGAAAAGGGTCCTTATGAAGGGTAAATAGCAATTGGCATATCACGTTGTGGTTTTTGCGTAGGTAAGAAACGTTCTTGCTAGAAACCCATAGCAGCCACGTAAAACATGCAAACAACAATTAGAGGACGTCTAACTTGTTTTTGCAGGGTATGCTATGTGATGTGATATGGCCAAAAAAAAAGAATGTGATGGATGATATGTGATGTATGAGATTGATCATGTTCTTGTAATAGGAATCACGACTTGCATGTCGATGAGTATGACAACCGGCAGGAGCCATAGGAGTTGTCTTTATTTATTGTATGACCTGCTTGTCATTGAACAACGCCATGTAATTACTTTACTTTATTGCTAATCGGTAGCCATAGTAGTAGAAGTAATAGTTGGCGAGCAACTTCATGGAGACACGATGATGGAGATCATAGTGTCATGCCGGTGACAAGATGATCATGGAGCCCCAAGATGGAGATCAAAGGAGCTATATGATATTGGCCATATCATGTCACTATTATTTGATTGCATGTGATGTTTATCATGTTTTTGCATCTTGTTTACTTAGAACGACGGTAGTAAATAAGATGATCCCTCATAATAATTTCAAGAAAGTGTTCCCCCTAACTGTGCACCGTTGCGACAGTTCGTTGTTTCGAAGCACCACGTGATGATCGGGTGTGATAGATTCTAACGTTCACATACAACGGGTGTAAGACAGATTTACACACGCGAAACACTTAGGTTGACTTGACGAGCCTAGCATGTACAGACATGGCCTCGGAACACAAGAGACCGAAAGGTCGAGCATGAGTCGTATGGTAGATACGATCAACATGAAGATGTTCACCGATGATGACTAGTCCGTCTCACGTGATGATCGGACACGGCCTAGTTGACTCGGATCATGTAATCACTTAGATGACTAGAAGGATGTCTATCTTAGTGGGAGTTCATAAGATGAACTTAATTATCCTGAACATAGTCAAAAGGTCTTCGCAAATTATGTCGTGGCTCGCGCTTTAGTTCTACTGTTTAGATATGTTCCTAGAGAAAATTTAGTTGAAAGTTGATAGTAGCAATTATGCGGACTAGGTCTGTAAACTGAGGATTGTCCTCATTGCTTCATAGAAGGCTTATGTCCTTAATGCACCGCTCAGTGTGCTGAACCTCGAACGTCGTCTGTGGATGTTGCGAACATCTAACATACACATTTTGATAACTACATGATAGTTCAGTTAAACGGTTTAGAGTTGAGGCACCGAAGACATTTTGAAACGTCGCGAAACATATGAGATGTTTCGAGGGCTGAAATTGGGATTTCAGGCTCGTGCCCACGTCAAGAGGTATAAGACCTCTGACGATTTTCTTAGCCTACAAACTAAGGAGAAAAGCTCAATTGTTGAGCTTGTGCTCAGATTGTCTGAGTACAACAATCATTTGAATCGAGTGGGAGTTGATCTTCCAGATGAGATATTGATGTTTCTCCGAAGTCATTACCACCAAGCTGCTAGAGCTTCGTGATGAACTATAATGTATCAGGGACATATATGATGATCCTTGAGATATTCGCGATGTTTGACACCACAAAAGTAGAAATCAAGAACGAGCATCAATTGTTGATGGTTGGTGAAACCACTAGTTTCAAGAAGGGCAAGGGCAAAAAAGGGATGCTTCATGAAACGGCAAATCAGCTGCTGCTCTAATGAAGAAACCCAAAGTTGAACCCAAACCCGAGACTAAGTGCTTCTGTAATAAGGGGAACAGCCACTGGAGCAGAATTACCCTAGATACTTGGTAGATGAGAAGGCTGGCAAGGTCGGTAGAAGTATATTGGATATACATTGTGTTAATGTGTACTTTACTAGTACTCCTAGTAGCACCAGGGTATTAGATACCGGTTCGGTTACTAAGTGTTAGTAACTCGAAATAAAAGCTACGGAATAAACGGAGACTAGCTAAAAGGTGAGATGACGATATGTGTTGGAAGTATTTCCAAGGTTGATAAAATATCGTACGCTCCCTCTACCATCGAGATTGGTATTAAAACCTAAATAATTGTTATTTGGTGTTTGCGTTGAGCATAGACATGATTGGATTATGTCTATCGCAATACGGTTATTCATTTAAGGAGAATAATGGTTACTCTGTTTATTTGAATAATACCTTCAATGGTCTTGCACCTAAAATGAATGGTTTATTGAATCTCGATCGTAGTGATACACATGTTCATGCCAAAAGATATAAGATAGTAATGATAGTACCACCTACTTGTGGCACTGCCACGTAAGTCATATCAGTATAAAACGCATGAAGAAGCTCCATGTTGATGGATCTTTGGGCTCACTCGTTTTTGAAAAGTTTGAGACATGCAAACCATGTCTATTGGTGTATATGCATGAAGAAACTCCATGCAAATGGACCGTTTGGACTCACTTGATTTTTGAATCACTTGAGACATGCAAATCATACCACATGGGCAAGATGACTGAAAGCCTCGTTTTCAGTAAAATGGAACTAGAAAGCAACTTGTTGGAAGTAATACATTTTGATCTGTGCAGTCCAATGAGTGCTGAGGCATGTAGTGGATATCGTTATGTTCTTACTTCACAGATGATTTGAGTAGATGTTGAGTATATTTACTTGATGAATCATGAGTCTGAATTATTGAAAGGTTCAAGTAATTTCAGGGTGAAGTTGAAAGATCGTCGTGACAAGAGGATAAAAGATCTATGATATGATCATAGAGATGAATATCTGAATTACGAGTTTGGCACAGAATTAAGACATTGTGGAAATTGTTTCACAACTAATACAGCCTAGAACACCATAGTGTGATGGTGTGTCCGAACATCATAACTGCACCCTATTGGATATGACGCATACCATGATGTCTCTTATGGAATTACCACGATAGTTTATGGGTTAGGCATTAGAGACAACCACATTCACTTTAAATAGGGCACCACGTAATTCCGATGAGATGACACCGTATGAACTATGGTTTAGAGAAACCTAAGCTGTCATTTCTTAAAAGTTTGGGGCTGCGACGCTTATGTGAAAAAGTTTCAGGCTGATAAGCTCGAACCCAAAGCGGATAAATGCATCTTCATAGGACACCCAAAACAGTTGGGTATACCTCCTGTCTCAGATCCGAAAGCAATAAGGGATTGTTTCTAGAATCGGGTCCTTTCTCGAAAGAATTGAGTGGGAGGATGGTGGAGACTTGATGAGGTTATTGAACCGTCTCTTCAACTAGTGTGTGGCAGGGCACAGGAAGTTGTTCATGTGGAACCTACACCAATTGAAGTGGAAGCTTATGATAGTGATCATGAAACTTCAGATCAAGTCACTACCAAACCTCGTGGGATGACAAGGATGCGTACTACTTCAGAGTGGTACGTAATCCTGTCTTGGAAGTCATGTTGCTAGACAACAATGAACCTACGAGCTATGGAGAAGCGATGGTGGGCCTGAATTCCGACAAATGGTTAGAAGCCATGAAATCCGAGATAGGATCCATGTATCAGAACAAAGCATGGACTTTGGTGGACTTGCCCAATGATCGGCAAGCCATTGAGATAAATGGATCTTTAAGAAGAAGACGGACATAGACGGTAATGTCACCGTCTATGAAGCTCGACTTGTGGCGAAGAGTTTTTCACAAGTTCAAGGAGTTGACTATGATGAGATCTTCTCATTCGTAGCAATGCTTAAGTCCGTCGGAATCATGTTAGCATTAGCTGCATTTATGTAATCTGGCAGATGGATGTCAAAACGAGTTTCCTTACCAGTTTTCGTAAGGAAAGGTTGTATGCGATACAATCAGAAAGGTTTTGTCAATCCTGAAAGATGCTAATAAGTATGCAAAGCTCCAGCAATCCTTCTAAGGACTGGAGTAAGCATCTCGGAGTTGGAATGTATGCTTTGATGAGATGATCAAAGATTTTGGGTGTATACAAAGTTTATGAGAAACTTGTATTTCCAAAGAAGTGAGTGGGAGCACTATAGAATTTCTGATGAATATATGTTGTTGACATATTGTTGATCAGAAATGACGTAGAATTTCTGGAAAGCATATAGGGTTATTTGGAAAGTGTTTTTCAATGGAAAGCCTGGATTAAGCTACTTGAACATTGAGCATCAAGATCTATAAGGATAGATCAAAACGCTTAATGGTACTTTCAAATGAGCAAATACCTTGACATGATCTTGAAAGTGTTCAAGATGGATCAGTCAAAGAAGGAGTTCTTGCCTGAGTTGTAAGGTATGAAGTTAAGACTTAAAGCTCGACCACGGCAGAAGAAAGAGGAAGGACGAAGGTCATCCCCTATGCTTTTGTCATAGGCTCTATACGGTATGCCATGATGAGTACCGCACCTGATGTGTGCCTTGCCACATATCTAGCAAGAGGGTACAAAGGTAATCTAGGACTAGATCACCAGATAGCGGTCTAAATTATCCTTAGAGGAATAAGGATATGTTTCTCGGTTATGGAGGTGATAAAGAGTTCGACGTAAAGAGTTACGTCGATGCAAGCTTAACACCTATCCGGATAGCTCTGAGTAGAGATACCGGATACGTATAATGGAATAGCTCCAAGTAGAATAGTTATTTGAAATAGCTCCAAATGTAGCGTAGTAGTTGCATCTACAAGATGACATAGAAATTTGCGAAGTACATACGGATCTGAATGTTGCAGACCCGTTGACTGAAACCTCTCTCACAAGCATAACATGATCAAACCCAGAACTCTTTGGGTGTTAGTCACATGGGGATGTGACCTTGAGTGTTAATCACATAGCGATGTGAACTGGATTATTGACTCTAGTGCAAGTGGGAGACTGTTGGAAATATGCCCTAGAGGCAATAATAAATTGGTTATTATTATATTTCCTTGTTCATGATAATCGTTTATTATCCATGCTAGAATTGTATTGATAGGAAACTCAGATACATGTGTGGATACATAGACAACACCATGTCCCTAGTAAGCCTCTAGTTGACTAGCTCGTTGATCAATAGATGGTTGCGGTTTCCTGACCATGGACATTGGATGTCGTTGATAACGGGATCACATCATTAGGAGAATGATGTGATGGACAAGACCCAATCCTAAGCCTAGCACAAAGATCATGTAGCTCGTATGCTAAAGCTTTTCTAAATGTCAAGTATCATTTCCTTAGACCATGAGATTGTGCAACTCCCGGATACCGTAGGAATACTTTGGGTGTGCCAAACGTCACAACGTAACTGGGTGGCTATAAAGGTACACTACAGGTATCTCCGAAAGTGTCTGTTGGGTTGGCACGAATCGAGACTGGGATTTGTCACTCCGTGTAAACGGAGAGGTATCTCTGGGCCCACTCAGTAGGATATCATCATAATGTGCACAATGTGACCAAGGAGTTGATCACGGGATGATGTGTTACGAAACGAGTAAAAGAGACTTGCCGGTAACGAGATTGAACAAGGTATCGGGATACCGACGATCGAATCTCGGGCAAGTACAATACCGCTAGACAAAGGGAATTGTATATGGGATTGATCGAATCCTCGACATCGTGGTTCATCCGATGAGATCATCGTGGAACATGTGGGAACCAACATGGGTATCCAGATCCCGTTGTTGGTTATTGACCGGAGAACGTCTCGGTCATGTCTGCATGGTTCCCGAACCCGTAGGGTCTACACACTTAAGGTTCGATGACGCTAGGGTTATAAAGGAAGTTTGTATGTGGTTACCGAATGTTGTTCGGAGTCCCGGATGAGATCCCGGACGTCACGAGGAGTTCCGGAATGGTCCAGAGGTAAAGATTTATATATGGGAAGTCCTGTTTTGGTCACCGGAAAAGTTTCGGGTTTTATCAGTAACGTACCAGGACCACCGGGAGGGTCCCGGGGGTCCACCAAGTGGGGCCACAAGCCCCGGAGGGCTGCATGGGCCAAGTGTGGGAGGGGACCAGCCCCAGGTGGGCTGGTGCGCCCCCCACAAGGGCCCAAGGCGCCTAAGGGGAGGAGGGGGGCAAACCCTAAGGGCAGATGGGCCTTAGGGCCCATGCCTGGTGCGCCTCCCTCTCCCCTCCACCTGGCCGCCACCCAGATGGGATCTGGGGGCTGCCGCCACCCCTAGGGAGGGAACCCTAGGTGGGGGCGCAGCCCCTCCCCTCCCCCTATATATACTTGAGGTTTGGGCTGCCCAACACACATGAGTTCCTCTCCTTCTTGGCGCAGCCCTACCCCTCTCCCTCCTCGTCTCTTGCGGTGCTTGGCGAAGCCCTGCTGGAGTACCACGCTCCTCCACCACCACCACGCTGTTGTGCTGCTGCTGGATGGAGTCTTCCTTAACCTCTCCCTCTCTCCTTGCTGGATCAAGGCATGGGAGACGTCACCGGGCTGTACGTGTGTTGAACGCGGAGGTGCCGTCCGTTCGGCACTAGGATCTCCGGTGATTTGGATCACGACGAGTACGACTCCTTCAACCCCGTTCTCTTGAACGCTTCCGCATAGCGATCTACAAGGGTATGTAGATGCACTCTCCTTCCCCTTGTTGCTAGTTTCTCCATAGATAGATCTTGGTGACACGTAGGAAAATTTTGAATTTCTGCTACGTTCCCCAACACCCTTTATGGCGTGGAATGAGAGGACGGCTTTCACGCGATGTGCAGGTGCCGACTTGCCATGGACCTTTGGCGATCCATGGAGAAGGACTGGCCTATTCCAAAGGTGGAGACCATCAAGAATGATGGCCCAGAGTGGCTGTTCGCGCTACTAAACCCTCTGTCGGATACGGCGCGCATGGTCGTCCTTATGATCATGTGGCGGGCATGGTACATCCGCAATGAAATCACACACGACAAAGTCCCTCCGCCCACAGAAGCATCCAAGTGTTTCCTCCAAGGGCACATTAATTCTTTGTTGTGTATCCACCAGTTTCCACATGCAGATTTGGAGAAAGGAAAAATGGTGGTGCAAGAGGGAGGTCGGGCTGACTATGCCAGCGAGAGTAAGGCACAGCCGCTCCATTGGATACCTCCCCCAGCTGGCTGGACAGCAAAGCTGAATACCGATGGTAGCTTTGTACAGGCCACGGGAGCAGCAGGGGGAGGGATGGTCATTAGATATGATAGAGGGGAGCTCATTTTTACAGCTTGTAGGCAGCTGCTCACATGTGATAATAGCCCCCAAGCGGAGTTGGAAGCATGCAAGGAGGGACTGGAGTTGGCTTTGTACCGTACCAACCTACCCATCTTAGTAGAGTTGGACTGCTCTGAAGCGGTTTCGATGCTGTCGGCCAAGTCAGCGAACCGATCACAAGTGCGAGCACTAGTAGAGGATATAAGCAGGGTGATTACTGCTGAATCTAGGGAGATTTCATTTTCTCACATTAGTAGATCACAAAACAATGTCAGTCATGCACTAGCCGCGTATGGTCGTAGTACCCCTCGTACGGCTGTGTGGTCGAGGTCGGGTTTAGACTGCATTGTAAACATTTCCGACGCCGAGAAGCCTCCGTGAGTTAATGAAATCTTCCTTTCCCCCGCAAAAAAAAGATTATCCATGTCATGAGCTTATTATTTGCAAGAAATCACAAGAAAATACGAATCCTAGGGCCGACACAAACAACAGGAATATATACTGGTTAGGCCTTCTAAAATCGATCATATTATACATAGAGCTAGTAGAGTACTGGCCCTTGTTGTCATACTGCCAAATCAAAGAGTCAGCCTCATCAGACAAAGTAATGCTACTAGCAACCTGCTCTAATTCATTTGGGGGGTGGGGGTCCTCTTGAAAGTCATTTTCAAAATGGATCATCCCAAACTTTAGAAGTAACATGGGTTTTTTCATTACGAAGATTGTAGATGTCCTAAAATTGGACAACTAGAGGGGAAGGCCCAAATCATGTGTTCTCCCAAAACCTAATTTTGTTACCATCTTCACTACCCACCTATAGCCAAATTCAATAGCTTTGGCAACATGCAGCATCCCTTTCCAAAAGAGAGAAGTGTTAGCATAGGGGCAAGTGATGAAGTGAACAAATTAGGAGAGGAAATCTTATATTTAGCATCAATCACTTGTTTCTAGAGTTTACCATCAGCATTGATGTATCTCTCGTACCCAAGAGCCTAAGAGACACATATTATCTTTGCGCCTAGCAGAGTTTTGTTTATGCATTGTGCGCAACTGTGATGGTTTTTGGCAATTTACACCTCTCGTTCAAACAGGGAATCCCTCTGTAAACTTGAGCTAACAACACGTGTGGAGGTATGACCAACTCCTCTTGCATCATGTTGGCCAGCCCATTCATTGATGTCCATATAAACTGTTGTTGGAAAGAAAACAGCAATGACTCCGTGGCCCAATGGATAAGGCGCTGGTCTACGAAACCAGAGATTCTGGGTTCGATCCCCAGCGGAGTCGATTTTTATTGATAGTTTTATCTTCTCTTTTTAGTACTCTAGTTTATACTATATATAAATTCCAGCTGCTTTTCCACTGAGGTATGCACGTTTGTTTCTCCGCATGCCTTTCATCTTAAAACCAGACTCTCCACTTTGATTATTGGCTTAATCCTATTTTGGTGCTTCCTACACTTGAATCAACGTTCTATTCCATAAAGCCGGGCCGAACTACCACACGACCCCCATTTCCATTACGGCAATGGAGTCAATCATACTGCATACTCCTACATACCAAGTCATACACATTTTTTGAAGAAACACCTACATCCTGAGATACTATAAACTGCACCTAGAGCAGAAGAAGAGAGAAACAGCACAAATACTGCATGCCAGGCTGAACTTGCAATCAGGATCTATGTACCGATCACCAAAGGTCTATTCTTATTTCTTCACCCTTTTTCTTAACATATTTCTTCACCCTTTATTTGTTGTAATATTTGCAACTCTTTTAACCAAGTACTGATTCACCACAAGAAAGGTTAATACAGCGAGAAGGTTTCATCACAGGTGTTACCACAAGAATTCCGCTGAATCTTTCCTGGCATAGCTGATAAAAGAGTTGCAAATTGCCTTGTCAATGATACCGAATGAGTCCATAAAAAGCTTATTGCGCAGGTTCTCAGTACAGAGAGATTAATACATAAGTACCACAAAACAAGGATGAGATCACGCACAGGCGTACATGACATGAGCCGAGTCAGATCCTGCTGACTCTACACTATATTAGGGCTAAGATATCCAACATAATTCAGATCTCAAAGCATCATCTAGACCCGGGAAGGCCAAGGAGAGCACCTGAAATGAGGACGTACTAGCCAGTCCCGACTAGAGCAGTCTACCATAATTAGATGAGTGCAATGCTGCTTTCGCCACCAGGTGGCTTCCGGACACCGCCGAGGTAGTCTCGCGAAGACGCCTTTCCATCAGAGAAGATGTCATTGCCGCTCATCTCCTTAAGCTTTGCTGAGCTCAGAGACTTGTCGGCTGAGCCAGGGGGAGCATCCTCGTTAAAGATGTTATTGCCTGTCAGCTCTTGGAACTTCTGGTTGTGAATTTTCTTTGCTGTCTTCGTTACAGGATCCTCACTGAACGTGATGTTGCTTGGACCTCCAGCAGGCTACAAAAAGGAATTTCAAGTCATGCAAATGCAGAGGTAGGATATTTATGCTAACAAGGTTAAGTGCTATCATGAAAATATTGTCATATGAGCAAATCATCAAATAAAATTGACATGCTTTTCTCTCTATGCAGACATCAGTCACTTATTACGAGTAGGGCAGTAGCTGCCTAGCTGGTGAAATGTACATGAAAAATTTATGCAACCGAATTTGAACATGCTTATAAGGTCAAGCTAGAAGTGGCTTCCAATGGTTTGTTTGAATTGAAGGCACCAGACAACGGTCGGTGCAACGGCTTCACGCTAATCACAGAGGGGGCAGCCTCAAGAGATTACAAATTAAACACACAAAACAGTGCATAATTCATGAATTATGTTGTGACGTCTTTGTGTTAGTAAAGCATTGGAGGGTCCATGTCCCCCTTTGGACTACACTAAGCTCCGTCACTGATTGCAGTGTAGCATCTAACATGCAAGAAACAGAAGCATCTAATTAACATAATATCAAAGAATGCAAATCAGCACCATGCAAGCACGTCAAATGGTCGGCAAATGGGCTCTATTTTTTTTAGAAAAGGAGGATGACCCCCGGCCTCTGCATCTGGGCGATGCATACGGCCACTTTATTTTGTTGGTTACCTGGCTACTAACTCCAAAAGGAGACATAGTAAAATATATAATCAAAATGTCAACAGGAAGGCAATAGTATCAGGTAACTCACATTGGATACTTTCACTGATGTGTGCACGCTTCTTCGTTGTGGAAGTGCAAAATCTACATTTCCTTGTAGCTCCATATTACGAGCAGCCAGTGGCCTTGCAGGGGTCTCAGGAGGTGGACCAAAGATATTGCTTCCGCTGAGCTCCTTGTTCTTGGCTTCAGAAAGCTGCTTATTAATTTTAGCTTCAGCATCAGTCTCGAATGTGCCACTAAGCTCTCGCTGCTTAGCCACTTCAGGAATTGAGGATGGCTTCTTTGGAGAAACACTTCCATCAGCGCTAAATGAGATCTGACTTACTCCAGTTACAGTTTGCTGTAATGAAAAGGAGCATCAGCGACTGATATTGTCAGAAGAAATCAAAGTTTAATATTTAGTTCATCTCCACAAAAAAGAAAGAAAAAACAATCAGCAGATGTTGAAGGTTCCAAATATGAAAAATACAGAAAGTAAAACTTTTTTTTGAGGGGTTACAGAAACTAAAACTTGACATAACAGGATATCTGTGGAGGCCCATTAAGTGCATTTTTCAAGTCTCAGATACCAAATAGCAGTTTGTGTTAACAGAAAATGCACAAAGTATGCCTTAACTTGGTACTCTACTACTCTACCAAGGAAAGAGTGACTGCCCATCAACACATATAAATATTAATAGCGCAAGGAACCATCAAAATAATACCAAGCGGAGAAACAGATACTCCCTACATATCACAAATACATGTCATAGGTCAAGCTTTTAAAACTTTGGCTATAAATATTGCCTCAAATATTTAGATTGAGGATCTGTAAATCGTATGTTTAGGTTTGCCTTGAAAAGTATATTTATAAAAAAATTGTATTATACATATAATAGTATAGTAAAAATTAGTGGTCAAAGGTAAATCATGAAGACCGTTTCAGTAACCAAAACGACGTGTGTTTGTGATATTGAGTGAGTGTTCTCCAACCAAGTGGGGGAGATAACGAGATGTTTGTAAGCATGTTACGTACCTGATACATCCTCACAGAAGTTCTGTTTGCAGGATTTGAAGACTCTGAATCACTATTCTCGTTCTTTTCAGCAAATATCCCACTCCCAGTCATTTCCTTCATCTTTGAACCGGACATCAATCTCCTTTCACTATAACAGATCAACAAGGTTAGACACTTGGCAAGAGTTCAGTACCTTACTCTCGAGCAACTATAACATATATCTTCTCGTTAAAAAAACTACAACATACATAAATAAGAGTTGCCTGGCTAATTATTTTACCACTGCAAGCAAAGCAGTTGCTTATGAGACTTCATTCTATGGCTTATAAACCAACGAAGCCAAAAAAAGACACACATCACATACCACTAACCACAAGAATATTGGTACTTTCAAGTTATCACCCGGACGATAGCAATCAGCCAATCACCACATTAGGAAAATTCATTTCTTCTTTGAAAATTTCAACTAGTACAATATATGTAGGAAACAAAAATATAACTCTTGTCATGCAATGCAAGCCTAGGTAATTTTGTGCAGAACCTTCAACACATGCAAGTGATAAATTTTGAAAGCAATGCTCACAGGAGTAGGCAAACTTAGAATATCCAGTTATCCACTATGGTTTTAATTTGGCTGCCATGGCAAAACTGACAAAATGATAGTCACACGGATTTGCTAATTCTCATCTAGATGAGAATTAACAAAGTCACATCTAACTCCTAAATCATTTGATTAATTAAAAAAATCCCCACGAATCTCCGCGTAAAATCAAATGGTGTGGGAGTCAGTGGTGGCGCTATGTGCTGTATATGATGTCAAGCGACATCACAAAAGTTGGATTAGCAGCAATAATACACTTGCGTTTTACTTTTTTTTCGAACCGGGCTGAACCGATTGCAAATGAACGGAAATACAACAGTTCCAGAAACATTTCAGGAGGGGGGAAGAGGTAAAGCAAGTTCGAGCACTGCCAGTAAACCCACTGCGTTCGCCTGCCGTCGAGACGAACGCCATGGGGCGAAAACCTGAGCAGCACAACTCAACATCTCAGAGCTAAGTCTAATTATTACAGCCCAAAACAAAAGGAACAGAAGGCCAACAGGAACTTGCATTTTACTGTAGTTTGTCTACATATATGCACACATATATAGCCTCGACATCACTTGCTCTTACTCCTAGCACCGCCACTGGTGGGAGTTAGATGTGACTTTGTTAAGTCTCATCTAGATGAGAGTTAGCCACACTCATAGAGAACCCACACTCCAGAGAGTTGACGGCATTGAACTTTTCAAAAATTACCAGTACTAATAACAGAGAAAATAGAGGGTGACCTAGCCACGACCACATGCAGCAAGCCAGTACGCGGCATGACTATGCAAATTCAGCTAATTTCTAGATTTTTACTTTTCTTCCTTGTGGTGACGCCAGAATTTTGAATTTTGAATCACATATTTGTCATTTGCATCACTCAAATTATTTTAAGGCATCATTACGAGTATGGGTGCAATTTGGACCCTCGCACAATCGCAAATCCAGTGTAAAAATCGGCAACGCTACAAATTTGGACAGAATCAGCATCGCATGTTTACATAGTGCGTCCACTGATGAACCAATCGTCTGCGAGCGACTGCTCTGGCCGTTGCTAAACCCAGAGCAGTCCAGCAAATCGTTGGAAGCTCGCGACATCGATCGGTCAAACCCCACATACAAGCAGAGCATACATTACAACTAGATCAGATCAGGGCAATCAAAGCAAATACGCAGTAGGGAACCACAGATCGAGCAGATCAGAGCGGAATGCGGCATGGGGAGGCCCCAGATCTCACCTGTTGCTCAGATCCTCGGCCTCGTGCTCGCTCACCGGCGCGCCGAACATGGCCGGCGTGATCCCCCCAGCCGGCTGCACAAACAAGCACAGCAGCAGTGAAGCCCGAGGTCAGTCGCATCGCACAGGGGACAGCAGAACGGCTCTGTGCATAGGCAGTAACACGGCGAGGCGGAGCCCCGGGCGCACGCTGCTTACCTTGAGGCTGGGGCGGGACGGGGCGGCCGGCGAGGCGGCGGAGGCGTCGGCGCCCGTCGCCGACCACGTGAGCAGGTCGGCCGTCGAGGTGTGCGGGCTCCGCACCGGCGTCGCCCTCTCCATTGCTCCCGAGCGGTGCTGCCTCCCGTGCTCTATCGCCTCTTCTCGCTCGCTCGGGTAAGCCGGGGTTGGGTCCTCGCGGTGCTGCTGCGTGGCGTGGGGTACGACGGTACTAGTAGTAGGAGTAACACCCATCCATTTCCCGTCCGCGTCACGGAACAGTCACATCGCCGTCGCTGACATGTGGGCCATGAAATCTACGGAGCCACTTGTCGGTGGGTTGTGGGTCAGAGTAGAACGGGAGACTGGGGGAGCAGGAGATCCGGGGATCTGTGTGCCGCACGGCTGTGAGCCTGGTTGGGTACGTGCTGGACGGTGGGTTGTTGAGCGCTGGGAGGTGACCGGTGTGCCGGTGTAGTGGATCCTCTGCCTTGGCGAGGGCCGGTGGGCACGTGCCTTGCCATTTCGCCCCACTCACCGTCCCACCGTGCAAAGTTACGCTCATCCACCGAGACTCCGAGAGCAGAGTGACCAGGTGAAAACGAGAGGTGATTTTTTTTTTGGCAGGGGAAAACGAGAGGTGATTGACGCTCGCTCAAGCAAAGCCACGACGCTGATGCTAACCAGGGGCTCACGACTAACCAGGACGCGACTGAGAATAAAGGCTTATTCGGCGCGGGATATACATAAATACTCTCTCTGTCTCATAATATAAGAACATTTTTTACATTAGTGTAGTGTCAAAAATGCTATTATATTATAGGACGGAGGGAGTGGAAAGGAAAACATGCATGAGCAAAAAATAAGAACGAAGGAGTAAGATAGATGATTGGAAAGCATAATTTTTAACCTGCAAACCGTAGAACAACTGTTTTAAGGTAGTTTTCATGTAACTGTAAACAGTATTTTACAAAGTGAGAGGAATACAAAGAAAAGAATAAAAGAATCGAAACTAAAATAAAGTTTAACCAATGCCTGCTCTAGGAAAGGAAAACATGCTTATAATCATAAGTATTGATCATCCATTGGTGAAAAGAGTTTGCAGGCTTATCTTTTATTTTGAATTGAAGCAGCTGGATGACTGCTTTGAGGAAGTATCTCCAAGCCTGAATGGTTGGTTGTATGGCTCTAAAAACCTGCACATTCCTTTGAATCCAAATATTCCAGCATCCTACTATGACAATTTCCATGCTGAAAGATTTTGGCAAATGATGAGCAGCTAGCATTGTGTGTTCATAATTAGATGTTCCCCTCTTTTTATAGGGAATCAATAATGCCAATATTCTTGTGCAAGATCGCAATCCCATAATAGATGCATGGTAGTTTTCTTAGTATTTTTATTGCAGTTTGGGCAGAAGTGATGTCCAGATGCATACCTTTTCTTTGCAGTAAAGTAAAGATCTAGTGTTAATTCCGCACTGAGTTTTTTCAAGGGATGCGTCAAAGGTTGACGCATCAGGATCATAGATAGAATAGGTGGCCAAAAGAGAAGGCCATTGTTGTTAGTACAACCAACCCTACGGCTGCTAGAGCTCTAAAGAATCCACATGCGGATTACTCGCTCTCGTCCCACCTATCTACCATACAAATGACTGAGCCACGTTCACGTAGTAGGCCAGCCGCCCTCCAATCCTGTGCCTCTAACTCAATCTTAACAAGCACGCCGTTCACCGATGGCGATGCTCCATTGAAGACAATGTCGTTTCGGTGCTTCCACAATATCCATAGCACCAGTGTTATCATCGTCCACGCCTCCTTCCGGGATTGCTTTTGAGGATTGAGTGTTGTCCACCATTCAACTAGCTTTGAATCAGCGGATGGCGTCCACTCCGGTCTACCCCAAGTGTTCATGATCTTGGCCCATACCAGTCGTGCTAGAACGCATCCGAGAAGCAAGTGATTCAATGTCTCTGGCAGTTGATCACAGAAAGGGCATGCCGACGGGTGCGGCAGCTGCCGTCGCTGAAGCCTATCTACCGTCCAGCATCTCTTTCTTGCCGCGAGCCACGTGAAAAACTTGCATGTGGGGGGAGGGGGATATCTCCATATCTGCACCGCTCCCGCGTTCTCTGTTCTTCTCGCAAAGTGGGCATGATATGCCGATTGCGCTGAGAATTGCCCTGTGCTCTCCCAAGTCCAAGCTATGTCATCATCAATGCCCTGCTGCAGGTCCACATGCTGAGTTATGTCCACCAGCGCAATGAACTCGAGAAGGGCTTGTGCGCCCATGTCCGGGGACACATCTTGCCACCATCTGACTGAGAGGGCCTGCTTGACTGTGAGTAACCAACTAGAAGATCTTGTGTCTAAATCTGCTAGAGTTTTCTCTCTCTCTCTCTCTCTCTCACTCACACACACACACATCAGGTGTTTGTACATGAGCATGGAGGAGTATTTGTCTGATTTACCCTTGCAAATCCATTTGCCTTCCCTAGTTTTGTCTAGGTCAAGGATGATACTGTTGGGAATCGTTGCATGGAAAACAAAAATATTATACACACACGCAATGATCTATCCATGGAGATGCATAGCAACAAGGGGGGAGTGTATCTACGTATCCTCGTAGACCGTAAGCGGAAGCATTTGACAATAAAGTTGATGTAGTCGAATTTCTTCGCGCTTCAACTGATCAAGTACCGAACGCACGGCACCTCCACGTTCTGCACACGTTCAACTCGATGACGTCCCTCGCCTTCTTGATCCAACAAGACGTCGAGGTAGTAGATGAGTTCCGTCGGCACGACGGCGTGTTGACGGTGATGGTGAAGTGATTTTCGTAGGGCTTCGCCTGCCTAAGCACTACAAAAAATATGACCGGGGGTGTAAACGGTGGAGGGGGCGCCACACACGGCTAACAGTTGTCTGGGGCATGCTAGGCGCCCCCCTCCCACATCTATATAGGTGGGAGGGGGAGGGGAGAGGCCAAGGGGCGCCCCAAGTAGGATCGAATCCTACTTGGGCTCCTCCCAAGCCGCGCGCCCCCTGCCATATTTGTCGGAGGGGGAAGGAAAGAGGGGGAGAGGGAAGGAAGGAGGAATCCTATTCCACTCTTTCCTTTTCCTTTCCCCTCTTTCCTTCTCCTCTTAGGCCGGCCCATATGGGGCGGCGCACCAGCCCCTTGTGGCTGGTGTGTTTCCCCTCTTGGCCCATAAGGCCCATATCTTTTGCCGGGGGTGCCCGAAACCCCTTCCGTTGACCCGATAAGTACCCGGTACCCCCCAAAACACTTTTGGTGTCCGAATACCATCGTCCTATATATCAATCTTTACCTCTCGGCCATTTTGAGACTCCTCGTCGTGTTCGTGATCTCATCCAGGACTCCGAACAACATTCGGTCACCAAATCACATAACTCATATATTATTATATTGTCATCGAACGTTAAGCGTGCGGACCTTATGGGTTCGAGAACTATGTAGACATGACTGAGACACCTCTCCGGTTAATAACCAATAGCGGAACCTAGATGCCCATATTGGATCCTACATATTCTACGAAGATCTTTATCGGTCGAACCGTTATGACAACATATGTAATTCCCTTTGTCCATCGGTATGTTACTTGCCCGAGATTTGGTCGTCGGTATCTTCATACCTAGTTCAAGCTTGTTACCGGCAAGTCTCTTTACTCGTTCCGTAATACATCACCTCGTGACTAACTCCTTTGTTGTTTGCTTTGCAAGCTTATGATGTGTATTACCGAGAGGGCCCAGAGATACCTCTCCGATACTCAGAGTGACAAATCCTAATCTCGATCAATGCCAACTCAACAAACACCTTCGGAGATACCTGTAGAGCATATTTATGATTACCCAGTTACGTTGTGACGTTTGATGGCACACAAGGTATTCCTAGGGTATCCGGGAGTTTCATAATCTCATAGTCGAAGGAATAAGTATTTGACATGAAGAAAGCAGTAGCAATAAATTGAATGATCATTATGCTAAGCTAACGGATGGGTCTTGTCCATCACATCATTCTCCTAATGATGTGATCCCGTTATCAAATGACAACTATCAATGGTAAGGAAATCTTAACCAACTTTGATCAACGAGCTAGTCTAGTAGAGGCTCACTAGGGACACAATGTTTGTTTATGTATTCACACATGTATTAAGGTTTCCAATCAATACAATTCTAGCATGAATAATAAACCTTTATCATGAATAAGGAAATATAAAATAACAACTTTATTATTGCCTCTATGGCATATTTCCTCCAGTCTCCCACTTGCACTAGAGTCAATAATCTAGATCACATCGCCATGTGATTAACACCCAGAGTTCACATCACCATGTGAGCAATACCCAAAGAGTTTACTAGAGTCAAATAATCTATTTCACATCGCCATGTGATTAATACGCAAAGAGTATTAAGGTGTGATCATGTTTTTCTTGTGAGAGAGGTTTAGTCAACGGGTCTGTCACATTCAGATCCATTTGTATTTTGCAAATTTCTATGTCTACAATGCTCTGCATGGAGCTACTCTAGCTAATTGCTCCCACTTTCAATACACATCCAGATTGATACTCAGAGTTATCTGGATTAGTTTCAAAGCTTGCGTCGGCATAACCCTTTACGACGAACTCTTTATCACCTCCATAACTAAGAAACATTTCCTTATTACTTTAAGGTTAATTTTGCCCGATGTCCAATGATCCACTCCTGGATCACTCTTGTACCCCCTTGGCAGACACGTGGCAAGGCACACATTAGGTCTGGTACACAACACGACATGCTTTATAGAACCTATGGCTAAGGCATAGGGAATGACTTTTATTCTCTCTCTATTTTTATGTCATGGTCAGGCCTTGAGTCTTACTCAACTTCATACCTTACAACTCAGGCAAGAACTCCTTCTTTGACCGATCCAATTTGAACTTCTTCAAAACTTAATCAAGGTATGTGTTATGTGAAAGTCCTATTAAGCGTCTTGATCTATCTCTATAGATCTTGATGCCCAATATGTAAGCAGCTTCACCGAGGTATTTCTTTGACAAAAAACTCCTTTCAAACACCCTTTATGCTTTCCAGAAAATTCTACATCATTTCCGATCAACAATATGTCATCCACATATACTTATCAGAGATGTTGTAGTGCTCCCACTCGCTTTCTTGTAAATACAGGTTTCAGTGTAAGTCCGTATAAAACCATATGCTTTGATCTCCTCACCAAAGTGTATATTCCAACTCCGAGATGCTTGCACCAATCCATAGATGGATCGCTGGAGCTTGCTGATGCAGCTTGAAGCTATGCCGGTATTCCCCGAAAGAGGAAGGGATGATGCAGCACAACGACGGTAGGTATTTCCCTCAATGATGAGACCAAGGTTATCGAACCAGTAGGAGAATCAAGCAACAACACGTAAGCGGCGCCTGCACACAAATAACAACAACTCGCAATCCGACGTATTAAAGGGGTTGTCAATCCCTTTCGGATAACGGTGCCAGAAATTGGCAAAACGGACGTGAATAATTGTAGTAGATTGATAGATCGAACGCCAAATAAAATAATAAGAATAAATTGCAGCAAGGTATTTTTGTATTTTTGGTTTAATAGATTTGAAAATAAAAGGCAAATAAAATAGATTGTGAAGGAAAATATATTAAAGAAGAGAACCGGGGGCCGTAGGTTTCACTAGTGGCTTCTCTCGAGAAAAATAGCAAACGTTGGGTAAACAAATTACTGTTGGGCAATTGATAGAACTTCAAATAATCATGATGATATCCGGGCAATGATCATTATATAGGCATCACGTCCAAGATTAGTAGACCGACTCCTGCCTGCATCTACTACTATTACTCCACACATCGACCACTATCCAGCATGCATCTAGTGTATTAAGTTCATGGGGAAACAGAGTAATGCAATAAGAACGATGACATGATGTAGACAAGATCTATCTATGTAGAGATGGACCCCATTGTTTTATCCTTAGTAGCAATGATACATATGTGTCGGTTCCCCTTCTGTCACTGGGATCAAGCACCGTAAGATCGAACCCACTACAAAGCACCTCTTCCCATTACAAGATAAATAGATCAAGTTGGCCAAACAAAACCCAAATATCGGAGAAGAAATACGAGGCTATAAGAAATCATGCATATAAGAGATCAAAGAAGATTCAAATAACTTTCATGGATAAAAAGATAGATCTGATCATAAACTCGAAGTTCATCCGAACCCAACAAACACACCGCAAGAAGAGTTACATCATATGGATCTCCAAGAGACCATTGTATTGCACTACAAAAAAATACACTTCCGTGATGATACATGTTTGTCACAGTAGGTCGCTTTTTTTGTCATGCATGTACATCCATGAAAAATTTATGACAGAATCAAGATAGTCATACATGTGCTGTCGTAGAAGTGTTCCATGACAATACCAAAATTATCATCACGGAAGTGTCCCCTTCCATGACGATAAATCGCGCATCACAAAAGTGCTTTCGTCAAGGGTGACCGACACGTGGCATCCACCGTAACGGAACGCCCTTAAGCTATCGGTCGGGTTTTGGATCCGATAACCCGTTAACAGCCCCGACCAATGAGGATTTTCCACGTGTAAAATCATCATTGGCTAGAGGAAACACGTGTCGGCTCATCGTCGGGACAGATGTCATCCACTCACTGGACAGAAGGCGCCTATGATACATCGACACGTGGCACGGCCCAACAAGTTTAAATGGGCCGGCCCAACTAAAGGCCCACAAGATTTTGTGGACCATAATGGGCCGGCCCAGCTAAAGGCCCACGAGATTTTACGGACCATAATGGGCTGGCCCAGCTAAAGGCCCATAAGATTTTGCGGGCCATAATGGGCCGGCCCAGGTAAAGGCCCACAAGATTTTTGTGTGCCATAATGGGCCGACCCAGGTAAGGCCCACAAGATTCTTGCGGGTCATAATGGGCCGGCCCAGCTAAAGGCCCACGAGATTTCGCCGACATTAATGGGCCGGCCTAGCTGTAGGCCCACAAGATTTTGAGGACCCTAGTAGGCCAGCCCATTAACTGGCTGCCATGTTTTGGGCCAAATGTCGGCCCATATTTGATCCGGTCCATTAATGGTCTGCCATGCTCTGGGCCTAATAGTGGCCCATATGAGATCCGGCCCGTTAAAAGCCTACCACGTTCTGGGCCAAATTACGACCCAAAGCAGGTCCGGCCCTTTAAGAGGCTTTGGGCTCAATTATGGCCCATATCAGATTCGGCCCGTCAACTGGACACTATGCTTTTGGGCCCACTTGCTAAAGGCCCACTTAGTAATTTGGCCTGATATTAGTTTTGGCCTGTTAAGGGCCCGTTTAACATTTCAGCCCTATATTAATTTCGGCATGTTAAAAGCCCGTCATATAGTTGGGCCTAACTATGGCCCGGTTTGCATCCTGCCTGCTCGCAGCCGATATCTGATTGGGCCAAACAAGGACCCAGACTATTTTGGCCTGTTAAAAGCCCATGATTTGATTCGCACAATCATGGGCCGGGCTTCACTTCAGACTGCTGCGTAACTAGTAGGAATTAAGAACAAACCTACTCTATACAATAAAGAAATTACGGCATAGTAACTAAGAATAAACCTACACTACACAATAAAGGATTTAAGGTATATTACATTCACTGGGCATCAAAGTTCGCCAGGAGTGATCATAAAGTGCAACGAAGAAGCAGATTACAAAAACTGGGCACCATTGCAGCGTAACAAAAATAATACTGAACCGAGACCACTTCCAAGACAGTTCAAGAAATGTTAGCCTTGCGGGGGAACTGCTGCGCAAGCTGCTGAGCAAGGCTGTGAGACCGACCTAGGATGTCGGTCATAGCTTCCAGGTGTAGCTGTTTAGCGATGAGGTTCTCATTGGTGTTCTCCGCAATCTTTCTTAGAGATAGGACTTCAAGTCGAAGTTGAGTTGCAGAATGCCTTTCTGCTAGAACTTGGGACTGAAGAAGTCGAACTGATTCAGACAATGAATTCTGCGAGCTTGTATGACTGTTAGTCTCAAGTAACTTGAACACTACATCAAGACAAGACTTTGGGGTTGTGAAAGTGCGTTATATCGACTAGAGGGGGGGGTGAATAGGCGATTTTTATGAAAGTCTTCAAAACGTGGGAGTTATGAAGACAATTAGTGAAGATTATGCCTATTACTATGCAGCGGAAGTTAGATTACACTAGGCCAGCCATGGTCATGTATTCAATAGAGTGAAAGCACAATGACAAACAGCTTTAGTGTAATAAGGATTAGGTAGGAAGAAGTTATGAAGCCAATCAGATCATACATTCACGTTGTGAAGACAAAAGATAAAGCAAGCATGCAATGGCTTCACGATGAGTTACAGTAAGAAAAGGAAGTGAAGATGAAACCAGTGACTCGTTGAAGACAATGATATGTTGGACCAGTTCCAGTTGCTGTGACAACTGTACGTATGGTTGGAGCAGCTAGGTATTTAAACCTTAGGACACACAGTCCCGGACACCCAGTCCTGAACACACAGTTCAGGACACCAAGTCCTCACCGTATTCTCCTTGAGCTAAGGTCACTTAGTCCTCGCCCAATCACTCTGGTAAGTCTTCAAGGTAGACTCCCAAACCTTCACAGACTTCGTTCACTGGCAATCCACAATGTCTCTTGGATGCTCTGAATCCGACGCCTAACCGTCTGGAGGATTCACAGTCCTCAAGTGTAATAAGTCTTCAGATCACACAGACAAGAAGACTTAAGTGATGCCCAATTTACTCTGGCTCTGGGTGGTTAGGGATTTCTCCTCACTAGGTTCTCCTCACTAGGAAATTTTCTCTCAAAGGCTTTCGAGGTGGTTGCTCTCAAACGACAAAGCCGTGCAACTGAAACTGAAGCAGCCAACCGTTTATGGTTGGGGGTGGACTATTTATAGCCACTTGGCAACCCGACCTGATTTGTCCGAAATGACCCCTGGGTCACTAGGAACTGACACGTGTCTCAACGGTCCAGATTCAAACTCTCATGGCAAATTTGCTTGGCTACAAGAAAAGCTGACTTGTCGGCTCTGGACAAAAGATTCGCTCTCATTGTCTTCGCTCGAAGACATAGGTTTTTGATTTAGGCATCACTTCAGTCATTCTGACTGGTTCTCCTGGACCCCACTTAACAGTACGGTGGTTCCTATGACTCAACACAAAAGAAAAAGAACTACGAAAGATCTAAGTCTTCGAGCTCCATAGGCTTCATCACGTGTCTTCTTTTGTCATAGTCTTCAATGTGAATATCTTCATATACCACCTTTGTCTTCAATGTCTTCATACATTTTTAGGGGTCATCTCTGGTAGTGAAACCGAATCAATGAGGGACTTCTACCTGTGTTTTCCTGCAATTCTCACAAACACATTAGTCCCTCAGCTAGATTTGTCGTCAATACTCCAAAACCAACTAGGGGTGGCACTAGATGCACTTACAATCTCCCCCTTTTTGGTGATTGATGACAAACTAGTTGAAGTTTTCAACGGGGAATATAAAGTGTGAAGTTTGTAAAGGATAGGGAATTGTCTTCATAAGTTGCAAGGGCTCCCCCTGAAGATGTGCATATAAGTTAATTTGCCTTTGGAATGCAAATGCACATGGCAGGTTGTACTTGTGGAGATCCACTTCAGCTTATGATGACAATCCACTATGCATGTGAAAGTATATGAAGATAATGACATGCATAATGGAAAATGGACGTCTGCAGAATGAGATAAGTGCGGAATTTATCGTCGCACATGCGGAATTTATCTTCGCAAACAGAGTAGCAGACGACCATCGAGTCCTAGTGTTACAACTCAAAGAACCGAATGAAGCAAAAACGAGAGTTGTAAGCACGAAGCAAAATGTAGCAAAAAAGAATATTAGCACCCGCCCATATGGACCCGCTTGAAGACTATCAACCCATACGCTTCTCCCCCTTTTGTCAGCAAGGACTAAAAAGGTTCGAAGACATAGAGTGTCTACTCGTTTCCAGGAGCAGCAGGGTCGTTGGAGGTGTTAGGCGGTGCAGACGAGCTTGGAGGTGCTGAAGCAGGTGGCGGTGAAGTAGCATCGTCGTCTTCATCAATGATCCTTGCAGTAACTGTGGCAGCAGATGAAGAAAACTCAGAGTCTTCAAGTGATGGTGTGTTGCGCATCACAGCCCTTCTAGGAGGTGTGGTGTCAAACTTGAAGCGCTCTGTGAAGCCATCCTCTTCAAGTTCAGCTTCAGTGCATATCATTGAGAGCCCTTTCCACGTACGACGGCAAGTCTCATGTGTAACGAAGGCATTCTTGGTGGCAAGGTTTCGAAGACGATTGACATCCACCAAGAGACTCTTCATCTGACGCTTTAGCCAGTCGTGATGCCTATCTTGCTTTTGGTGAAGGGCCACAAGAAGCTCTCGGTCAGTGAGGACACGAGCACGCTTCTTGGGTCTTGGAGCATTTGTGCTGTCTGTGGCTTCAGTAGATGCTGGTGCACGTGTAGTGCCAGCTAACGGATATACCCTGGATATGGCTTCAACACCTTCAACATTCTGCGTGAAGCTCTGGTGTTCTGCATTCTGAAGACTTATTGGTTGCTTGGCAGGTTCGGGATATATGGCTTCATCAGAGGTATCCACATCTGGCAGGAAGATCCGATGGTTTCGGGCTGAGGGTTGATACGAGATTGCAGAGTGCAGTTTGATTAGCCTCATCACCCAAGGAGCATAGAACTTCAAACCAAACAATTCTGAGCCCGACACTGCAAGTTGGCGTATGAAGAGATCCTGTGCGTTGAAGCATTTGCCATGCAGGATATAGAATATGAGAGTCTTCATTGCACCCTCGATCTTGGCATGTGGTGAGTGTCCCTTAATGGGCCAGAGAGTCCGCCGGATGATGTGATATATGGTCCTGGGCAGGTACTCTAGGTCTTCAACGAAGAACTCAGTTGGATAAGGTGCATCCTGAGGCAATGGCTTCATCATTGAGAGCATCTGACTCATATTTGGTTCAGGCCTCTGGAATATGCTCTCAATAGCTTTAGAATGTAGTTGACAGCCTTCCTCGAAGAATTCACCAGGAGTGGGCAGGCCGGTGAGTTCAATGATATTCAATGCATTGGCTTCATGATGGACATTGCCAGTCATCCACTCCAGGACCCATGTCTTCGGATCTCTGTTGTATCCTTTTATATGGAGAGTGGCATAGAACTGAAGCAGAAGCTCTTCATTCTAGTGCTCTTCATCAGTCACAAACGGCAGCAGACCCACTTGCTTGAAGCAATCCAAGGCTTCCTCAAGACATGGCAGACCAGCAATGGCTTCAACCTCAAGGTGCTTGTGCGGGAAGATGCGACCTTGGTTGTATAAGATGCTTGAGTAGTAGCTGCGCTGAGGATAGCTCCAGAACCTGTCTGATACAATCCTTTCCCTTGAATAGGGGTTCTTGGAGCTGTTGAAAAATGTATTGTCTGCCTTGAAGCTGTTAATATCAAAGGAGCCAGGTGCTGATGCAGGACCTGGGAACCTTGGAAGCCTTGGGACTGGCTTCTGAACATGAGGCCTGTGCTCAATATGATAATCAAACTATGGACCTGCAGCAGACTCAGGAACAGAAGTGTCTGGCTCAGTAGCTTCGCTGTCTGCTGAGGCATTTGGTGGGGCGGGCTCCACATTGGCTTCAGTGTTTGTGGTGGCAGCCGCAACATTTTCTTCCTCCGCTTGTGTAGTTGGAGGAGCAAACTCAGACACGTTCTCTTGGAGAACTGCATCTTGATGGAGCGGGGGAGTGGGTTCTGGTGGTGCTTCTTCATTGTCTTCGGCTGATGCAGCCGGAATTTCTGCAGTATGGACTTGAGGCCTTGGACCTTTGCGAAGCCTACGGAACGCAGACGACGCTTGTGGGGTTGGAGTGGGCTGGGCCTCAAAGTCTTCTTCCTCCTGAGGGCGATCCTCCCATGACTCATCTTGTGCCATTGGCGTCAGAGGACGACCAATACTGATGAGTTCGCTTATTTCAAGCTGAGGAAGGGTTGCATCATCTTGTACATTGTCTTGGTGACCAATGTCTTCAGCAACTATGGGGTCGGCTGCTGGAATATCTTCAGCTTCAGGGGCCTCTGTGGGAGCAGGCTCATGAACTGTCAGTCGTCTCTCTGCATTGGGGTGAATGACAGAGAGGGGTTCAACCATCAAGGGCTCTGTTGGAGCAGCCCGAGCTTTCTTGATCTTGCGCTTCTTCTTGGTTGGGTCATAAGGAGAGGCTGCAGAGTGTTTCCTCTTTCTAGCTTCAGCCTCTGCATTCCGTGTCTTCTTGAGCTCAGAAGCGGTTGACCGGCTCTTTGGCTTTGAGCCAGTCGTGGCGGTGGGGAAGACAATCGGAACAGCTTCTTGCCTTGGTGCCTCTGGTTCATTCGCAGCAGGCTGCTTCTTCTTCTTCGCGGCCATCTTGGGGTCGATGCCAGGACGCCCAAGTGCCTTGCGCTTTTCGGCCTCATTGTAGGCTTGCACGCAGCGTTCAGCCAAAGACTTCATACGCTCACGGGAACCTTGAGCTTCTGCACGCTTCTTCAGAAAATTTTCCTTTAGCTCATGCAGCATGGTTTTGAAGCTCTTCACTTCCTGCACGCTGAGCCTGGCCATGTGCTTCTTGAACTGAGCCTTTTCATGATCAATTTTCTGCTTCAGCTCAACAATGCGCTGAGCAATGGCCAGTTCTGAAGCAATTGCGCCTTGGAAGGCGACGCTGAGGCCAACGGGCAGCTGCAGATCTTCGAAGCTTATGTCCGGTGAGGCAAACCATTCATCGATGAAGTTGTGGATGATGGCAACATCAAAGAGAGGTTGGTTGTTGAAGATTTTTGCTTCTTCCTTGCTTTTGATGAGATGCTCAAGAGCGTCATCTCCAAGATCTTCATCGCTTGATAGATCAATGGCTTCGCTGCGCAGAATGGCAGCAGCAGTGAGCTCTTTGCCGGTGTGTTGCTGGGGCTCCTTTTCCTTCTAGGGCTTGGAGACGCGGGATACGTCTTCAGACTGCACACTGACTTCAGGAGGTGCAGTTTTCAATGGCTTCGCCCTTGAGATTTTTGAGGCAGGGGCCGGGTTCGAAGCTTTTGGTTTCTTTGTTTGCTTTGGCTTCGGCACAGCAGGAGCTTCATCAGACTCAGAGTCAGCTGGAGGGTCATTTACGGCAGTCCCTTGGACTAAGATGTGAGTGATAACGCCCTCAAGGTTGGCAAATGGACCGATGACATTGGGTTCTGCGTAGCGTGTGCCATCTGCCCTTGGTGCGGAGGGGCCAGGGTTGAAGTCTAACCTGAATTTCTTCTTGCTCAGCTTCGCAGATTGTTGAGCAAACTGGTAGTTGCGCTTGAACAGATTGTCGTCACGACACCAGAGGAGTGACGACGGATGCGCATCATCAGGCTGTGGTCCTCGGACCATGCATGGGTAGAAGCTTTGAGCAATGGCTTCATCTCTGGTCTTGGGTAAGAGATTTTTGAAACGGATGTCCCCCCAAGGTCTCCTGATGGCACTTTTCTCAGCATACTCCTCGGTGATGAAGCGGTATTTGAACCACTGTTCTGCCCAATAGCGTCGAATCCATTGGATTCGGGTCTTGCGCTGCCCATAGCTTTCTTCTGGATCTGTTTTGTACATTTCTGCCAAGTCTTCAGGCAGATCTTTGGAATTTCCCTCACATCTCTGTCTGCCCCCCTTCCTTGCTGCTGCTTCTGAAGCCATAAACTTTAACTTGAAAGGCTTCAAAACTTTCAAAGGCTTCAAAGGCTTTCCTTTTTTGGACCAACATGAACTGGCTTCAGGAGAGTTTATGTGATGCTGTAGGAATTCTGCAAATGAATGCAGACTATGAGAACCGAAGGATTCTCCCACGGACATGTACCTGTGACAGCATTAAGGTGCGAGGGAAGGGGAAGAGGTCATATGCATTCTCAGAAGGTTTTGAAGATTAATCAGTTTAGAAGACATTGACCTCATCGTGCGAAGACATTCACTCATAGATAAGAAGTTGGTTCTAGATTTGTACGAACCCACAGATTAGTACAAGTGAGGAATCTAACTACTTTATGAGGCACAAGTGAATATACTAGGCATGTTATGAGATGCAGATTGAGAGATCTAACTTGTGTGAAGACAAACTTCTTATGGTAGAAAGTGACAGAACCATAAGATCAGAAGGGGCTGTAAAAAGAAGTTTTATTTACCACACTTAGAACTGCTAGACGGAAGTGGGAGTTTATGCCGAGCAGTTCAGTCCTTCGTGCCCTAACTTGGCGACGGAAAACACCTACGGCGACGGCGGAGAGGACGAAGTCCGCGGTCGGCGTGAGGACGGTGTTGGAGAGGTTGCGGCAGCGAAGCGCTTCGTCTCCGGCATCGTCGTCGGGTGCTAGCGGTGGCGCTAGGGTTCGTGCGAGGGTGGAAGAAGGAGATAATGACCGCGGTAAGTGTGAATTTATAGGCTCAGGGGCGGCACTGTGCTATTACACAGGTGCCCTTGGCGGTTCGCATTTGAGGAACGTGTGGCCAGTTAACGGAAGTTTGGGGTTTGTTTCACGTCCCACGCACGCCTAAATTGTCGGGCGGTCGTTCCTGCTTCTCCGGATTTTATGTGAAGGAATGAGCATTAAAAACGGACTTTATGGTTGTCTCTATATCTTCAGCTGACAAGGACACAGTGAAGACATTCGACAGTTTCAATAGAATGCATATGACTTGGAGAGATAGAATTTGAGATAGAAAGCATAGAGAGATTAGGGTCCGATCACATTCACTTAGTTCAGAAGATTCAACCAAGAAGACATAGCTATAAGTGAATGCTGTAGAGGACAGAACACTAGTATATATATATCTATATAATCAACCTAGTGAACATAATCATGAAGACATGTTGAGTTCGAAGCCAAACCAAATGTGAAGATATTTCAAGGTAACGCCATGAGTGAAACACTTCAAAATTGAACGTTTGGTGGTGGCGTTACCCACCGTATAGGAAGTATTAGACCCAGACACGGCGCACAATTATCGTGGCACTCCGAAGTCAAATTTCACATTAATGTATTCACACTTAGAAGGTATGTCTTCATTGATTGAAGATATACTTTACTTTGTGTGTTGCACATCTAAGTCATCAATATGCATAAGTGTTAGGATGTGTGCCTGATCACAGGACATTGGAGGATTCCAGGATATTTAGCTCACACCGTAACTTGCAAAATCTCTTCTCATCCAAGGGCTTGGTGAAGATATCTGCCAATTGTTCTTCAGTGTTGACGTGTATGATGTCAATGTCTTCCTTCACAACATGATCTCTGAGAAAGTGATGACGAATTTCAATGTGCTTTGTCTTCGAGTGCTGAACTGGGTTGTTGGCAATCTTGATGGCGCTTTCGTTATCGCAGTAAAGTGGCACTTGCTTCAGATGAATGCCATAGTCCTTGAGTGTTTGCTTCATCCACAGAAGCTGAGCGCAGCAAGATCCGGCAGCAATGTATTCAGATTCAGCAATGGAGAGAGATACACAGTTCTGCTTCTTTGAAGACCAACATACAAGTGATCGTCCCAGAAAGTGACATGTGCCTGATGTAGACTTGCGATCAACCTTGTCACCAGCATAATCAGCATCCGAAAATCCAACCAAATCAAACTCCGAGCCCTTTGGATACCATAATCCTAGAGTTGGGGTGTGAGCCAAATATCGAAGAATTCGCTTCACAGCTAAGTGATGCAACTCCTTTGGTGCCGCTTGAAATCGAGCACACATGCAAACACTAAGCATAATATCTGGCCTAGATGCACATAAATAAAGCAAAGACCCAATCATGGAGCGGTATACCTTTTGATCGAACTCTTTACCATTGTCGTCAGGACCTAAATGATGTTTGGCTGGCATTGGTGTTGTGAAGCCTTTGCAGTCTTGCATACCGAACTTCTTCAGGCAATCTTTGAGATACTTCTCTTGAGATATGAAGATGCCATTGTGTTGTTGTCGTATTTGAAGACCAAGGAAGAACTTCAGCTCCCCCATCATGGACATCTGATATTGCTCTTGCATCATATATCCAAACTCTTCACTGTACTTCTGATTGGTGCAGCCGAAGATAATGTCATCCACATATATTTGGCACACAAACAGTTCACCATCATATGTCTTCGTGAAAAGAGTGGGATCCAGGGAACCAGGTATGAAGCCTTTGCTCTTCAGGAAGTACTTGAGTGTGTCATACCAGGCCCTAGGGGCTTGTTTGAGGCCATACAGTGCCTTGTTGAGCTTGTATACCATGTCAGGATGTTTTGGATTTTCAAAGCCATGCAGTTGTGCAACATACACTTCTTCTTCAATCTTGCCATTGAGAAAGGCACTTTTCACATCCATTTGATATAGAAGTATGTTATGATGATTTGCATAGGCCAGCAGTATGCGTATGGCTTCAAGCCTAGCCACAGGAGCAAATGTTTCATCGAAGTCAATGCCCTCCACTTGAGTATATCCTTGAGCAACGAGACGAGCTTTGTTTCTGACAACTTGACCATGCTCATCTTGTTTGTTGTGGTATATCCATTTAGTGCCTATAATGTTGTGCTTCCGTGGATCAGGACGCTTAACCAGTTCACATACATTATTCAGCTCAAACTGTTGAAGCTCTTCTTGCATAGCTTGAATCCATTCTGGTTCCATCAAGGCTTCTTCAACTTTCTTGGGTTCTGATATTGATACGAATGCGAAGTGCCCACAGAAATTTGCTAGCTGAGTTGCCCTTGAACGAGTGAGTGGACCAGGTGCATTGATGCTGTCAATTATTCTGTCAATCTGCACTTCATTGGCAACACGAGGATGTATAGGGCGAAGACTTTGCTCTTGCTGATCTGTGTTGTTGTTGGGAGGAATGTCTTCAGGCTGAGCAATGTCTTCATGTTGATCAGGTGCTGAGATGATAAGTTCTTCTTCAGGATGAGCTTCAGAAGGTATAATCTCTCCAGTTCCCATAAGCTTGATTGATTCACTAGCTGGAACTTCATCTAGAACATTTGGCAGTCGCTCTCTTTGTGAACCATTTGTCTCATCAAACCGCACATCCACTGTTTCAACCACTTTGTAATGGAAGAGATTGAAGAATCTGTAGGAGTGTGAATCCTTTCCATATCCAAGCATAAAGCCCTCATGTGCTTTTGGTGCAAACTTTGAGGTGTGGTGTGGGTCTTTGATCCAGCACCTTGCTCCAAATACTCTGAAGTAACTGACATTTGGCTTCTTGTCAGTTAGGAGTTCATAAGATGTCTTGTTCAGAAGCTTGTGAAGATAAACACGATTGATTGTATGACATGCAGTGTCAATGGCTTCAGTCCAGAATTTTCTTGGAGTCTTGTATTCATCTAGCATTGTTCTGGCCATCTCAATGAGTGTTCTGTTCTTGCGTTCGACGACGCCATTCTGCTGTGGCGTGTACGGAGCTGAGAATTCATGTGTGATGCCTAAGGTATCAAGATATGTATCAAGGCCAGTGTTCTTGAATTCAGTGCCATTGTCACTTCTGATGTGCTTTATCTTGGCGCCAAAATTGTTCATAGCTCGATTGGCGAAGCGTCTGAAGACATCCTGCACTTCAGTCTTGTAAAGGATTATGTGCACCCAAGTATATCTAGAGTAATCATCAACAATGACAAAGCCATAGAGGCAAGCAGAAGTAGTAAAAGTTGAGTAGTGAGTGGGACCGAAAAGATCCATGTGGAGAACTTCGAAGGGTTGTGTAGTAGTCATGATTGTCTTCGAAGGATGTTTTGCCCTTGTCATCTTCCCTGCTTCACAGGCACCGCATAAGTGATCTTTCTTGAACTTGACGCCCTCGATGCCTATGACATGCTTCTTCTTCGCAAGGGTGTGGAGGTTCCTCATGCCAGCATGCCCAAGCCTTCGATGCCAAAGCCAGCATTCTGAAGCTTTTGCAAGAAGACATACTGCAAGTTGTGGTCCTGCTGAGAAATCTACCACGTACAAATCACCTTTCCGATACCCTTCAAACACTAGAGACTTGTCAGATTCCATTAGTACCAGGCAACGATATTTTCCAAACATTACGATCATATTCAAATTGCAAAGCATTGAGACAGACATTAAGTTGAAGCCAAGGGATTCAACAAGCATGACTTTATCCATGTGTTGATCCTTTGAGATTGCAACTCTACCTAGACCCAATACCTTACTTTTACCAGTGTCAGCAAATGTGATGTGGCTCTTGTCGGATGGACGTAATGTTGAGTCCATAAGAAGGCTTCTTTTGCCAGTCATGTGATTTGTACACCCACTGTCAATAATCCATTCTGAAGACTTTGAAGTCGCTAGTGTCGTACCCTACAGTGCAATTAGGGGGATGGGCTTCACGAAGAGAATTGTGAAGCATAAACATTTGACGGACCAGTGGGTTATGAAAACTTAGATCCAGATTAGGACTAAAAGGGAGAGTAGCATGCGATTCAGGAACGAAGTACATAATGATGCCATTCGGGCATTTTATCTTGCGCCCTACAAGATTTTTAAGGTCCCCAGCATGAGCATCAGAATATTTTGTTTTTCTGCTGGAGACCTTTCCCTGCAAAAGAGAGTTAAGCTTTCTTAACCACCCACATCTTCAAGGGTGGCTTAGAAGCAATAAGTCTAAGTGCAGTATCTGAGAATTTTGGCTTTGAAGCCTTAGCAAACAGTCTAGCAGGTGGACAATAGTACTCATAGGAGTAGGCAGAATAATTTTTGGTCATATGAACATGACGATTTGAAGAACCGCTCTCATATTCATATGCCTGAGTATGGTTTCCCTGCAAAACATTTGCGTTAGTGTGACTCAGGTGAGTCCTCTGTTTGTATGAAGCCTTTGGACCATATGAAGCCTTTGGTCTGAGGTTTGTCTTCTTGAAGTGAGGTGTCATGAAGACATTCACAGGAAGATTTTCCAGACACTTTTTCGGAACCCAGATCTTCTTCATAGGCGGTCCATTCCTGCAGTTAGTACCAATGTACCTGGCAAACACTTCACCATTCTGATTCTTAAACAGTTTATAGTTTGCATCAAAGGATTCATCAATTATAATGGGGTTAGCACAAGTGAAGCCAGATAGATTGGATGGATCTGCTGAAAGTTCCTTTGTAGCAACCCATGTGGTTTTGGGGTACTGCTCAGGTTTCCAGTAAGAGCCATCTGCATTTATTTTCCTCACAAACCCAACACCCTCTTTCCTAGGGTTTCGGTTCAAAATCTGCTTTTTGAGGACATCACATAATGTCTGATGTCCTTTAAGACTTTTGTACATCCCTGTTTCAAGCAATGTCTTCAACCTAGCATTCTCATCAGCAATAGCAGTGCTATCCTCAGCAGAGGGGTTAGTTACCACATCAACAGTTGAAGATATTGGAACAGCAGTAGCAGTGGAACATTCAGCAACAGAAGTAGCATTATCACGCTCAATGCATTTAAGACATGGTGGTTCAAATCCTTCCTGAGCGGGACTGATCTGTTCGGCGCGAAGTGACTCGTTTTCCTTTTGAAGATCTTCATGAGCCGCTCTCAATTTCTCAAGTTCTTGCTTCCTTTGAAGATAATCATAGGAAAGCTTTTCATGAGTTGTTGAGAGAGTATCAAGACGATCTTCAAGTTCCTGATACTTAACATGAAGGTTTTTTATGTCTTCAATTAAGGATTCAGATCGAGTCATTTCAGCACCCAACAGATCATCGCTTCTGTCTAACAGTTTTTGAATATGTTCCATAGCTTTCTGTTGTTCAGTTGCAATTTTAGCAAGTGTTTTGTAGCTGGGTTTTGAATCACAGTCAGAGTCATCGTCACTAGACGTTTGATAGCGAGTAGTGCGTGTGTTTACCTTGGCACCGCGTGCCATGAAGCAGTAGGTAGGAGTGGAGTCGTTCTTGTCATTTGCGTCGGTGTCGGTGATGCAGTCATTATCTTCAGTGTTGAAGATGGACTTGGCGACGTATGCTGTAGCCAGACTCGCAATGCCAGAATCAGACTCCTCCTCAGACTCCACCTCTGCCTCCTCAGATGCGGACTCCTCCTCTGAATCCATCTCCTTGCCAACAAACGCACGTGCCTTGCCAGATGAGCTCTTCTTGCGTGATGAAGACTTTGAGGAAGACTTGGAAGAAGACTTTGAGTATTTCTTCTTCTTCTTGTCGTCAGAATCATATTCCTTGCTCTTCTTCTTCCTTCTGTTCTCATTGTCCCACTGTGGACACTCAGAGATGAAGTGTCCAGTTTTCTTGCACTTGTGACATGTTTTCTTCTTGTAGTCATGAGCAGAAGCTTCATCATTCCTTGAGCTTGATCGTGAAGATTTTCTGAAGCCTTTCTTCTTGGTGAATTTTTGTAACTTCTTCACTAGCATTGCAAGTTCTCTTCCAATGTCTTCAGGATCATCAGAACTGCCGTCAGATTCTTCTTCAGATGAGGAAACAGCTTTTGCCTTCAAGGCACGAGTTCGCCCATAGTTTGGACCGTAGATATCTCTTTTCTCAGAAAGCTGAAACTCATGTGTGTTGAGCCTCTCAAGTATGTCAGACGGATCGAGTGTCTTGAAATCATGACGTTCTTGAATCATCAGGGCCAGGATGTCAAACGAACTATCAAGTGATCTCATCAGCGTCTTGACGATTTCATGTTTGGTGATCTCAGTGGCGCCGAGGGCTTGAAGCTCATTTGTGATGTCAGTGAGCCAGTCAAATGTGTGCTGGACATTCTCATTGTCATTTCGCTTGAAGCGGTTGAAGAGGTTGCGAAGAACACTGATTCTTTGATCTCTCTGGGTTGAGACGCCTTCATTGACCTTGGAGAGCCAGTCCCAGACCAGCTTGGATGTCTTCAAAGCACTCACACGGCCATACTGTCCTTTTGTCAGATGACCACAGATGATATTTTTGGCAGTAGAGTCCAGTTGAGTGAACTTCTTGACATCAACAGCAGTGACACCTTCTCCAGCCTTGGGAACGCCGTTCTCGATGACATACCATAGGTCGACATCAATGGCTTCAAGATGCATGCGCATCTTATTCTTCCAGTAGGGATATTCAGTTCCATCAAAGACGGGGCACGCAGCGGAGACTTTGATTATCCCTGCAGTCGACATAGCTAAAACTGCAGGTGGTTAAAGCGAATCACACAGAACAAGGGAGCACCTTGCTCTGATACCAATTGAAAGTGCGTTATATCGACTAGAGGGGGGGGGGTGAATAGGCGATTTTTATGGAAGTCTTCAAAACATGGGAGTTATGAAGACAATCAGTGAAGATTATGCCTATTACTATGCAGCGGAAGTTAGATTACACTAGGCCAGCCATGGTCATGTATTCAATAGAGTGAAAGCACAATGACAAACAACTTCAGTGTAATAAGGATCAGGTAGGAAGAAGTTATGAAGCCAATCAGATCATACATTCACGTTGTGAAGACAAAAGATAAAGCAAGCATGCAATGGCTTCACAATGAGTTACAGTAAGAAAAGGAAGTGAAGATGAAACCAGTGACTCGTTGAAGACAATGATATGTTGGACCAGTTCCAGTTGCTGTGACAACTGTACGTCTGGTTGGAGCGGCTAGGTATTAAAACCTTAGGACACACAGTCCCGGACACCCAGTCCTGAACACACAGTTCAGGACACCAAGTCCTCACCGTATTCTCCTTGAGCTAAGGTCACTTAGTCCTCGCCCAATCACTCTGGTAAGTCTTCAAGGTAGACTCCCAAACCTTCACAGACTTCGTTCACTGGCAATCCACAATGTCTCTTGGATGCTCTAAACGCGACGCCTAACCGTCTGGAGGATTCACAGTCCTCAAGTGTAATAAGTCTTCAGATCACACAGACAAGAAAACTTAAGTGATGCCCAATTTACTCTGGCTCTGGGTGGTTAGGGCTTTCTCCTCACTAGGAATTTTCTCTCAAAGGCTTCGAGGTGGGTTGCTCTCAAACGACAAAAGCCGTGCACTGAAATCTGAGCAGCCAGCCGTTTATGGTTGTGGGGGTGGGCTATTTATAGCCACTTGGCAACCTGACCTGATTTGTCCGAAATGACCCTGGGTCACTAAGGAACTGACACGTGTCTCAACGGTCAGATTTCAAACTCTCATGGCAACTTTGCTTGGGCTACAAGCAAAGCTGACTTGTCCGGCTCTGGACAAGATTCGCTCTCATTGTCTTCGCTCGAAGACATAGGTTTTTGATTTAGGCATCACTTCAGTCATTCTGACTGGTTCTCCTGGACCCCTAACAGTACGGTGGTTCCTATGACTCAACACAAAAGAAAAAGAACTATGAAAGATCTAAGTCTTCGAGCTCCATAGGCTTCATCACGTGTCTTCTTTTGTCATAGTCTTCAATGTGAATATCTTCATATACCACCTTTGTCTTCAATATCTTCATACATTTTTAGGGGTCATCTCTGGTAGTGAAACCTAATCAATGAGGGACTTCTACCTGTGTTTTCCTGCAATTCTCACAAACACATTAGTCCCTCAGCTAGGTTTGTCGTCAATACTCCAAAACCAGCTAGGGGTGGCACTAGATGCACTTACAGGTTGTCTCGCTATCTTCAAGATGTTTTGCCTTCTTTGCTGCAATATATGTTGGGTTTGTCTCACAGCCTTCAGCAGACTTGTGCATGCCATCAGGCATATCATCCTGAAACAAAGCAGAGAGATGACAGGTTTTGCACGTGTATAAACAAAGATGATAACTGTTCTGTCAATTCTATCCAATTTCAAATTAGAAAATAAAGAGTATGTTCAAAATATCAATAGCATAATTTTGCATTGTTCATAATGCGGGGAGCTTCACCACACTACTGGATTACCATGTCAACATAACAAGCATAGATGAAGGGCAAAGAAAATCATTGTATCTATTTTGGATAATGTGCATGGCATGTTGTTCATATCATCAGCCACATCAGTAAGATAAAACAGGAGATGACAAGGTGCAAACATGGGATGCTTCACCACACACTGGATTATAGATCCACAAAAACAAGCATACATATAGGGAGTATTAAGTAATGTGCATGGTATGAATAAGGAATTTGGTTTTACAAGTAAAACTTAGAACTAACGGTTCTTACGAACATGCATTTTGGTAGAAACAGCAAACTAAACAGCAGTAAACGATAGGGAGTATGAGCAAATTAAACATCAGTTGAGGATAAAGGCTTTAGAAGGACTGGCTTACATTAATAGTTAACACCGGCTTTATAATGCCCTTCTCCATGGCAAGGGAAGGATAACTCAAGAATTCCAGCACAGAATCTTCTTCATAAGCATTGCATGTACTCTACATTTTGTAGAGAGTAATTATAGATATGATAATACTGGAAGGGATAGAGGATAATGAAGATAAGATGCAAATTGATGCTACATAATCAACTACCAATCCCTGGAAGTACAAGCGTTACAGGGCAAAATGTACTGACAAGAGCAATGGGCTACACTTCTGCACTGGCATTGTCTATGTATTCTACTTGTTGGTAAGATTAAATATAGATCTGATCTTTTTTAGTAAATGGTGGGCGAGGGAGATAAGATGCAGAATGCTACAAAATGAACCAATCCCTCTTCCCATAATACAAGAGTGTTTTGAACCTGGTGTACTGTACAAAACGTTCTTATATTATGGGACGGAGGGAGTAGCTGTTAATGTAAGTACAGTGATAGACCACGTTCAGTCCGTACAAGAGGACTACAGAGCTAAACCTCTTCAAAAGCATTGGGTTGATTCTAAATTTATGTAAGAGTCCATATGGATCTTATAATGTCCACCAAATGGACGATTACGAGGCTAACATGTGCAGTGATGCTACATAATCAAACATCTATGAAAGTAAGTATGGTCATACAGGGCAAGAGGTACTCACAAGAGCAATGCAGTGTGCAGTATAGTTGTGAGATTCTGTGGTCCCTTGAGAATGAATGTTCTTCTGCTAACAATTTTTGTACAAGTGAGACATTAAGGCAAATGCAGAAATGTAGTTCAAATTGTGATGTGATATCATAGACAGTACCTTACGCTACAGCTGAGACCAATGTATAACAAGATTATTCCAGTCACCGTCGGATAAATGTAGCACCGGAGACTTTACAGAAATTTCGTTCAGAGGCTTGCCATCGAAGTGCGCTTGCCTCACATAGGAACAATACTTCATCAACGAGTGCTTGAAAAAGCGCAACCAACCCTTGCTCGTCATCACAATCTAGTTTGCGCCCTCGCCTATTTAAAAGAATGAAATCTTGTGTCTTCTGTCAGCAGAAACATATGCAGTAATGACCATGAATAACATTAGTACATTACTTACGCGTAAGTTGCGGAGGAAGACTAGAAATTGTTCTGTGTCTGCAGTATAATCTTTCCATGAAGGAAAGATGCGCACAAAGTTCCTGACAACAGCATAAGCTTCGTCTTCTAAACTGGGAAGAAATGGAACAAGGGTCCTATTTGCTGCAATTGGGGCTCTCTCTGGTTCGAAAAGGGATTTGGCAACTGGATTTGGTGTACTCTTTGCTGGAATGGGGGTTTTGCGTCGTACAGCTGGTGCTATGTCGAATGGCATAATCATACTGTTTGCTGCAGTTGGAGTCTGCTGAGTTGGTGCATCAGAAATGACCAGTGTAGTAGGGCTAGAGTCTGCTAAAGTTGGGGTATTTTGTGGGTCAGGTGATATTGCAACTACACCTAATGGGCTATTTGATTTATCAGGTGCCACTACCTTTTCCAAATACTTTGCGTGTGCTCCTCCACGATCAGCAATCGCCCTCTTCCTTTTGAACGTATGATACACAAGAACAACATTTGAATGGATAAATATGGTATGATGACAAATGGAATATGTACTGAAAATGGATAGGCAGGGCGTATTCACATACACGATGTGTAAACTAAGCTAATGGCAGTTCAACAAAGTAGAAGCAATGCAAAGCATCAGTTGCAAGATATGTGCGAGCAATGTAACCTTGGAAAGTTAGAGCAAGTACCTTGATGGGTGAATAAGATAGGGCATCTCCCTCTGACTCCTCCACTAGGGAGCTACATTGACTTAGGTCTCCCTCTAGCTCAGAATCACTGTTAGGATCATATTCTGAGCATGAATCTGTAGGTGGAGAGTGTTTGCATTGCATTGCATCCAGACTTGATTTCAGTCCCTTAATGCCAAGTTTGACGGCCATGGCATTGGTCTGCTTTATTCTTTTCATGTGCGCAAGCTCATAATCATTATGATGCTGTTCAGAATCTGAGATTCATGAAAACATAAAAAGTAGTCAGATTATCTATGGAATGCATTGCGGTTTCAACTCGGAGAGTGTCTCCCTATAAACCCCTGCATATGCAAAGTTCACCTCCCCAACCGTGTTGACCAGACCACACACAGAGATACACACCCGAGCGGCGAACATGCATTTTCGAAACTAATTTAGGAACATTTAGCTGACCAATTAAACAACTCTATTTTAATAATATCAGATTTGTATTTGAACAACTAAGCTTGTTTAGCTTGATGGGTGGAGCAGTGTTATTATGACACGAAGCATGTATTCTGATCGTATAGTGATCATAAAAGGGGGAAACTCTAAGCATATATTTTTTAGCAAAAGAGGGTTTCCCCTCTGATTTCTATTAAAGAAACCACCATGGAACCAACATGATCAATTAAACCCTAAGCATGATCAATTAAACTGTATTATGGCTGTGCCATGGCAGATTTGAAGCTGCAAACCGGAGAAATGATATTTAGCATCCATTGTTTGCTTCGAACTAAGAACTAAATTCTAAGAGCTGAAAAGAAAGTAGAGTAACCAAGTGAAGAACTATTTTCTGGTTGAGATCAAAAAGTTGAGGAGATATGAAGTACCACCTCTCTTGCGGCGCCGTGTAGGCATCGGGGGTGCGATGGCTGTCGGTGGCCTTGAAGCAGATCTACGACGGTAGACAGGTGCATCGAGGGATAAGTCCCGTTGCGGTGGAAGAGAAGGTCATGTGAGCGGCCCCGGCAAAGAGGACGACGGCGCCGATGAAGCGAGAGGATGCGATGCAAGGCTATTGGTCCGTCGCCGTGGATGAGAAACATCCATCTCTAGCAGTGGACGACGCGGTCTTGGTAGGCGCTCCGGCATGGTGGAGGACGGTGGCGATGGATGTGGTGGAGGATGGCGGCGATGGATGGGGTGGCGGACGGAGGCTGGTGTGGGAATGGGGTGTTCTAGCGCGGACGGTGTATGAATGGGAAAATGGAGGGAGAGGTACGGGGAACCATGTTTTTGGGACGCGCCTGTCTGAAATATAGGAAAGTTACGAACTTATCCCCCGTTTCAAATTTGAACGTCTCGTCGGTTGGGGATACGACGGTAATCTCACATCTCCCAAATATTTGCCGGTAACTATTTCGGGAGAGGAGAGGGTGTTTTGCCGCCCACGGTTGGCGCCCATGGTGTATGAACGGGGCTGACAGGTAGGGCGGTTGTGTCACGTCTGATGGAAGTTACACATCTGCCCCTATTTAAAATATTAGCCTACATCTATTTCGGACGATGAGAGGGTGTTTTGCCGCCCACCGTGTATGAATGGGGAATGGAGGGAGAAACAGAGGTCTTTCGGACGAGCTTGAATCAAATGAGTTTTGCCGCCCATGTTTGACGCCCACCGTGTCGGAATGGGCTCAGAGGCGGTCGTGTCACGTCTAATTGAAGTTACTAACCTACCCCTATTTAGAGCCAGTGGAAATTGGGCCGATGGATTGTCCGTGTAATGGGCAGACATTAATTTCCATCGCCCAAACACTTGGCTTGGGGCAGCCGATGTGGGAGTGGACATTTTGCTGTTTCTTTCGAATTTTGGGACAATAAGCATCCACGTTTACCCTGGCAACTAAATTTGAATCCATTTTGTATTCCTATATGAATCTTTATAAATCATTCTATGTGTTTTTATATATCTTCAAAAGGATGACAAAGATGTATTCCACTGTCATATATGAATATGGTTTACAAATGCCGATGCTCAAATTCAGAAATTAGAATCCAGTTTAAGGTGAATTCGAATATTTGGAACACTTCATGTCCAACTCAAATGTCACACGCATCATAATGTGTACTCCCATTTAGATGTGTACACAAGCGATGTATCAAGATTCGAATACCGAGTCAATCAACCAAGAATGTACGGAACTAACAGACATATAAACACTTATAGAGCATATGATCAATAATATCAACTAACATACATAAGCTAGGCCACTGTACTTTTTTTTTGGCTACAACAGCATCCTTTTTTAGCCAGCATCTTGGCCCTTTCCGATGTGTGCCACTTATGGTCCATCTATACTACTATTGCTGAATGCACATTCAGCCCGATTGGCATATTTGTAGGTCTGGCACAGCAATCCAAATGAAATGTCTCCGAGTCTTATCAATTGATACAGACTTGTGCTCAAATAAAATTACAAACAAAAAAGCAAAAAAAACAATTATTACATGATCTCTAAAACAAATGGTTTGATTGATTACATGAACAGACAACACAAAGGTTATTCAACTATGGAAAGAACATTTCACCTATGATTTACCAAGTAGGAATTTAATTTCCTTTTTTCCTTCAGGACCTTAACAATCTGGTCAGTCTCAGCTTGCTTCGTTTTGAAATCCACCAAATATTTAATGGTTGTCTTGAGTATTGCTTGTGATTGTGTTGTTTGCTTCCTCAACATGTCAAGTTCATCTCTAAGTGCAGAAGCAGAATCTCTTTCTACCACTAGTTTAGCCTCTAGAGCATCAGCAGTTGGCAATTCATAATGCACGATTGGGCCGGTGCCACTGCTGTGGGATGATGCAACGTCCATGGGGACCTCGCTCTTTGATCTTGGGCTAACCTATTTTGCCATTAAAGTCCCGATTGGATTCAGAAAAGTTGAAGTTAGAAAAACATCTCAACTGGGAGTTATAACAGCAAACCAGTTAAACAAACAAGGAATTAAAGAGTTTCAATTGGATGCTGAAAAGTAGTTATTAACATCATTGTAACCCGCTGTTGTAGCAGCAAAGCAGTTAAACAAACAAGTACATATTTAAGTTAAGGCAAACAGGTAATTCTTAACAGTAAGTATCAAACACATAGATAGGCGCAGTCTACAATATGATTAACAGGCTGTGCCATTATGTAATCAGTAGCAAACTAAATTAAGACAAGCAACGTAATTGAACAATTTTGCAATAAGTAGCTAACTAAAATTCTGAGAAGCAGGTAACTGAACTTACGCTAGTTCTTTGTATAGGCACACTGCAACTTCTTTTTCTCTTACAAGGTTGTATGAAGGAGTCCATGGCATCGATTGCTTCAGTCCCAATACTTTTTTCTTCCCACACTGCATGGGTAAGTCGAATGGTTAATCTGGTAAGATGGTGCGTCCTTGATATGTTATATGAGGACGTGTAGTCAGACTAGTTGTAGCCAAAGACATCACACTGGCTTTTACTGTATATTTCATGCGATTACTTTTGGCATATCGAGATCTAAGCAATCTACAATAGGATAAAAAGACCGACATCCTTCACATTATTGGCGAACTCAGTTCATAGAAACAAGAAATTCAACCATTCTGTGGGTAAATCAAAAGCGCCACTGGAATATTTTTCACTATCCAATCATACACGCAAAAAGGGGCGACGCCATCATAAGGGCTGGTATGGGCGGCCGCCTCAGGTGGCTGGAAAGTGTGCACCTAGTTTGAGTTGTCCAGGTTGGCCCATGCTAGTTTTTTTCGTCCCAACGCACGAGCAGACAATGTAAAAAATGAAGAAAAATGTTTTAATTTGGATGGGCCAATAACATAAGTGCAAGGCAGGCCCTATAGCAGGCTCGCGGCCCAAACGAGCGCCTCCCATATCGATCGATAGCAGGAAAAATCCCAATTCATTCGCTCCAGCCTCCAGTCTGGTTCGCTCCTAACCTAGCCGCCGCTGGACAGACCGACACAGCACTTTCTCGCGCCCTCGTTGGAGGGCGGTCGCCGGGCTTCAAGCGAACGGAAGGACAAGAATATGAAGATCCAACCCTGTGTGTAGCCTGCGTGGGAGGCAGCGGCGGTAGCACGGGCATGGCATCGAGCTTGCGCAAACAGACAGTCGCAGCTTGCAAGAGTAGCATGCGCAACGAGCAGGTACATCACATCCCTGATTATATCTAATTCAACTCTTTAATTTCTGGCCAATAGTTAAACCTGACGGTGTTGTAAAACTTCTTGTATGTATGGAATCTATGAGAAAATGAAACCAATTTCTACTTATTTTATAACTCCCCCAATCAATACTGAACTGACTGAATTTGATGTATCTAATCAAGTTTCCGGTGCAAACATACAAGCTCATGTTGTTCTTGAGCCTGAAATGTCTAATGAACAGACTGCTAATGAAGGATTTGATGCAAACATCTTACATGCTCCTGGTGATGAACATATAGTGTCTAATGAGGGATCTAATGCAAGCATTTTGCAAGCTCATTGAAGGATTTAGTGTCTAATGATGATCTACTATGTTGAGAGAGACAGAGATTTGCAGGCATTGATGACAAGCAAATTATAGTGCATTTTCATAGCTTGAGGAAACGTCGAGGCCATCTACCAGAAAGTCCCCGTATTATGACAACATAGCATAAATACTTTTCTAATCTGTTGTTTGAGACCATTGGCATACTTGTGCAGGATAGATATATTGATATGCAGTTTGCGCACTGGTTATACGTGCAATTACACTTCGATATTTTTAGCCAGAGAACAAATAATTCAAGTAGGTACAGACTATGTTTGTAGTCCTTGTACACCATGTTGCATTTTGTGTTTTTTGGTGCTTGCATCATTTAGTGTTTATAATCTGAACTACTTTGGATCATTAGCTGGTTTTCAAAGTGCATGTAGCTTCACATTTCTCAAGTTATGTTGATTTCCGGAGTGCAAGTGCCTTCGTATTTTTTAAGTTAAATGTTCGCCCCTAGTAACTTGAATTCATGGATCAGCCACTGCACACAAATCATACACGAATGCCAGTACGAATTAAATGAAATGCAGGGACTTACGCTAGCTCGTTGTACAGGCTCACTGCAGCTCTGCTTGCGCTTGGGATGTTCCATGTACAAGTCCATGTTACCACTTGCTTGGATGTGCAGGCCTTGTGCTCCCTGCATCCCCCTCTGCATTTTTGACACGGCGAATGGTTGATCAAATAAGAGGAATCGACCTTGATGTTGTACCGGAGGACAGATACTTACAAGGTTATACGGGAGTGCAGGATGTGTACCAGATCCTGTAGCGCCGTCATGCTTCGCTAAAATATGGATTTGCTTGTTTCAGATGATATCTCCAGAAGAAATAAGAGTTAAGGTCAGAGTTGCATAGGCGTGTAAGCTAAGAGATCAGTGAAAGGATATCCAAACATCGTCGGAACAGTGCACAAGGGAGTGATGTGTGGATACCTAGTTCGGGCCGGCGTTTGGGCATGCTCGCCTAGCTAGAGTACGGGTCACTTCAGAGCCGTTGAGGGTGATGCACTGGCGTTGGCTGGCCGCGCACGGATGCAGATCTTGAGTGGCAGCGGAGCGCTACGATGCGGTGGACGAGACCGTTGGTGAAGCCCCAACGGCCTCGGGGGGCGGAGGTGCGGCGATGTGCTCGGTGAAGTAGCCCCGGTGAGCTGGGAGACGACGTCGGTGAAGCGCACCTGATGCGGTGGAACTCGGTGTCTGTGAGGCATGTCGGTTGCGCCGGCCGACGTTGTCGGTGGACCACCCGGTGCGGTGGACGAGGGCGTAGATGAGGTAGCTCCGGTGCGGTGGTGAAGCGCTACCGTCGTCTTCATCGTCGTCGTCCGGCACAGAGGTGGGGAATGGTGGGGAAAGAGACGAGACGAGGGGCGATTCGAGGGTTGGCGGAGAATTAGGGATTTGAGCAATCTGAGCACGGAAGGGGATGGTGGAGAAGAGAGATTTTGCAGGGCTGGAATTGGGGCCGCCAGATATTTCAATCCGAAACATGGAAGCGCGAACTTATATTGTCGTCATCCTTTTTGGGGAGGGGAGGGGGGTGGGTGGCTGGGTGCTACGCGTCCGTCCAACATATGCGACCACCCCGACAGGACTATGCTTCGGTGCCTTAAGGCACCTGCCTTTGTGTCCATGACATATGGGCGCAACAGGTGGCTGGCCCACATGCCAGTGACCCAAAGGAAGTTGCCTTTAAGGCACCGAAGCAGCGTCCACCTCGACACGACCCTGGTTTGCCTGGTGCGCCTACATTTGAGAATGCAAACGAATCTTCTTTCATTTGCAAACGAATCTGTATGCATTACCATGGCCGTGTTTTCCTTGCAATAATTAGTCATTCGAAACGAGATACTCCATCCGTTCACTTTTGTAAGTCGTTTCAGACAACTTAAAATGAACTGTTTTGCACATTGTCTGAAATGTCTTCAAGGTCTTATAAAAGTGAATAGAGGGAGTACTATAAATTAATTAATGAGGAGTTATTTGAAAAAAATCGAAACGGTACCCATGCTAACGTGGATTAGAGTGTGTCACATAATTAGTTATTTAAATTAGAGTGTGTGTCACGTAGTTAGTTATTTGAATTAGAGTGTGTGTCACGTAGCGATCTCCAATTCTAACGTGGATTTCGCATTTCACTATATCCATGCTACTTTTTTAATACAAATTCATATGTATATGATGAACACCATGGTAGTGACAAAACTTTTGGATGGATTCAAACATATGACCTACAAAATAGCACAACAAACTGAGTCAATGTCAACTTTTCGAAACTTAGTATGGCACGAATTCGAAATAATTACCCGTATGCCTGGTCCTCGGTTCAAATCTTACAATGTACACCGAATTGAAACATCGATATTAAGTCTCGTACTATGTACATTCAAATGTTGTTTTTAGCCCCCCCCCCCCCCGCACAAACGCTACATACTTCCTGTATCGGTCAATCTTCCTCTCCTAACCACCTTAGGAAGCTATGGTTTCCAACACATGTTCATTCTTTCTCTTCATGTTTCGATCTCTAAGTCTCTCAACTACACAACCCCTTTTTCCACTCTGTTACCAAATGTATTTACCTCACACACCCTCCATTGCACCCCATGCCGAGCTCTCTCTCTCCCCCCTCTCCCTCTCACCCTCTCACGCTAAATACATGCATTGCCTATCTAGCCCCCAACCTCTCATGCATGCGCACACACACACGTTGTATATCTAGGTCACTCCCTCGAGACTGTCTCACTCTTTCTTCCGCACGGCGGGCCACACTCGCTCAATCTCGCTCTCTTTATCCGAGTCTCGTTTAACCTTGTTTTCTTTCACACACAAATGATATATCTCCCTGTTCGGGCCTCGATCGACACACTCTATACTCTCTCACGCAGATTGTGTATCTAGGTCAGTCCATCCAAGCCGCCACCACTCTTTTGACCTCATGGTGGGCCACGCTCACTCAATCTCTCTCTCTCTCTCTCCGTATGTCTCGATTGACCTCGCTCTTTCTCGGACAAAAACGATATATCACATGTTTGAGCCCAATTCGACCTATTCACATTGTATACTCTCTCACGCACATCGTCTATCTAGGTCACTCTCTCCAACCCGTCTCACTCTTTCGATCGCACGGCGACCCTATGTGATCGGTTGACCTTGCTTCCTCCCACGCACAAAATATATCTACACGTCTATGACTGGATCATCTCTCAAGCTCTATCTTATAGCCCTCACCCTTGCCAAAAAGCTCAATCAGACAATATCTCTCCAGAGCATATATATTTGTTCAATGAATGTCAGACCACACTCACTTTGTCTCTCTATCTATATGTCTCTCTATTGACCTCGCTTTCCCACACCGTATCTTCCATGCATTGAAGCTACTACCTCTCCATCCCTCACAAAGCCGGAGCTATTTACATTGCGAGGGGCACTCCAACCTTAGATTAATTTGTGTAGGCATTTATTCCGGTCGGTTTAGATTATATTTTCGTAGCATTCGGCGCACAACTACTCCAATCACCACAGCGGGTAATTAAGGTACGGGGAGCACCTAATATGAGCACCGGGGATCCGTTGGATCGAAGATGCAGCGGCACACACGAGGCCTGGATGTTTTATTTGCAAAAAAACCTTTGGAGAGTTTGGAAATTGCGCATAATTACAAAGACTACTCCCAAGCCATTGGATCTCACTTCCAACGGTGTAAAAACTCGTATCACCATAGTATCTAAGCTGCGGGCTGGATGTGATATTCTATGCCGCTGTCATTTTTGTTCGTAAACTTGCAAAAAACGTGTAACTCGTGCCGTCACTTGTCTAACCGCGCAAAGTGTTTGTTCAAAAAAAACCATCCTACACTGAAATATCAGAACAACACACGGGGGTCCCACTTGTCATTAATCAAATTTGGACCTAAAACTAACAAATCTGAAAGATGAGATTCGAACTGGCAACCTGGACTACAAAGCGTAAGTTGATAGCCTGAAAAAACGAACGGTTGTTGGCTTTGTCCCATAACTTGATTTTATACAGTACTTGTGTTGAGTAGAGTAGAGGGAGTGCCTCGTCAACACGTGCATGACCGTTATCTCACTTACTGGTGGGTCCTAGGTTTGCGATCTCAATCTCCCTTCTCTCCATTGTCTAACCTTTGCACGGGCACACACGAAGAGCGGCTCTAGCTTGCCGTGGTGTTAACTAAAAAAACTTGGAAAATAGAAGAATCGCCTAGAACAAGAGACGTTGTGGCTGGTCAAGACAGAGCTAACCACATCTATCCTCCGTGCCACGTTTGCATGATGAAGCTGTGTGGCTAGTGGGGTGTTTTCAACCGACTGGCTGGGTCCCGAGGTCGAACCATAGGTACTACGTCTGATACAGTATATTTTTACACGCACATTTTTCCTCCGTGCCGAGATGTGGCACACCCTACCGCGCGGTTTCGGGGTCCTCCCGAGTGGTGCACGCAATATTCTTCCTGACGTGGGACGCCCTACCACGCGTTTTCTGGGTCCTCCTCGGTCATAGCGCCGAAGCAAGTAAATGAGTCGTCAAATCACGAAAGACCACCTTTCCCGCCGAGTACATCAGTGAAGCACGGTGGCTAGCTAGTTGGGCTAGTTCAACCGATTAGCTAGGCCGCCACATTTGTTTTTTCACCGCTTTTTTATCTACTTGCCGGCAGGTAAATTTAAATATCCACCGCGGCGTTGCTCTGGTGTTTGGGTGCGGCAGGATTTTTAATTTTTTGATTGACGGGAGTAGGAGCGGCAGGATTTTTAATTTTTTGATTGACGGGAGCAGGCGCGGCAGCAATTAGTCACGATGACTCCGCCTGTACCCACTGCTCCCTAATGTGAGAAGTCGTCGACTGGTGTTTTATCGTGGTGAAAACCAAAAGATTCCCCGCTCCCTCCGCCTTCCCGTAGATTGCATTGCATTTCAGCCGTTTCGCTCCCTTTGCTTCCTCTCCCCATTGCTTCTACCTGGTGCCATGGCGGCGCAGCAGATCATGGAGTCCGAGGTGAGGCTCCTGACACAGGAGCTCCATGCCAAGGATGCGGAGCTCAGGGCCAAGGACGTGGAGCTCTGTGAGCTCAAGGAGGAGAGGAGTGCCATGCTCCTCCGTTATTTGCGGGAGTTCACGGAGCTTCAAAAGCAGCACACATCCACCACAAAGATGCTCGAGGCGTCGGCGGCGTTGCTCCAGAAAGTGGGATATACGATAGGCCGTCAGGGGAGCTGGCTGGAGCGCGAGCGGGCTGATCGTGACGAGGTCCAGGATCGCCTCAGTCACTTAGTGAACCAAGTTGCCACGCACGTGTTGCGGCTGCGCGATGCCTACCGTCGTGCCAGTGTGACGATGCCGGCCGTCGGGCTAAACCCGTTCGACTACCCGGTCGACTTCAATGAGTTGCGGCTTCCTGACCTGGTCTCCTTCTTCACCTATATCTCCGAGGAGCTGAGCCGTCTCCGTGCGATGGTGGGGGCTGAGCTGGATAAGGAGGGGTTGCAGGCTGCCGTCGCCGTTGCCGAGTGAATCCTTTCAGGGCTCCATCACCGGAATCCATTCATGCCATTGGACGCCGTCTTTGACGAGCTGGCTCCCATCGACCGAGATCGGGCTTTGCAGCGGTTGCACCCTGCATCACCAACGTCGTGCGCCTCGAGAAGCAGAGGGACTTCGGTGGTGTTTAGGCGCCCTCTGCATGGGCATGTCCATGTCTCAGCGCAACATGACCGTTGGATCAAACTCAGACGGTGCAGATCAGTCACTGTAGCACAAAGCGTATGGGTGTGTTTGGTTGCATTCTCATCTCAATATAGTTGTTTCCTCTTCGTGTATTTTTGTCAACCTACTAGTGTGGACTCATGCACCCTTCATGCACTCTACCAAACACCCAAAAGTGGGTCGAGAAGGGAACTTTTGCTCCCATCCCGTGCACCCTTCATACACCCTGCCTAACACTATTCGTGCTTCATATGGTTCATGTTTCGTGGAGTACTGTAGCACCGTACTCTCCGTGCGCTGTGGACCTAGTTCTGTTAACATTGATCTCACCGTCCATTCTCGACCGGACAGTCGAAAAAGCGGTACTATTACATATAGGAGTAGTTGAAATGCGCACAACATCATTTGTTATCGTCATATCTTACTACACTAGCAACAAGATTGTGTAGTACTGACGTATGTGTTGGGGAACGTAGTAATTTCAAAATTTTCCTACGCACACGCAAGATCATGGTGATGCATAGCAACGAGAGGGGAGAGTGTTGTCTACGTACCCTCGTAGACCGACAGCGGAAGCGTTATGACAACGTGGTTGATGTAGTCGTACGTCTTCACGGCCTGACCGATCAAGCACCGAAACTACGGCACCTTCGAGTTTTAGCACATGTTCAGCTCGATGACGATCCCCGGACTCTGATCCAGCAAAGTGTCGAGGAAGAGTTCCGTCAGCACGACGGCGTGGTGACGATCTTGATGTTCTACCGTCGCAGGGCTTCGCCTAAGCACCGCTACAATATTATCGAGGAGTATGGTGGAAGGGGGCACCGCACACGGCTAAGAAAACAATCATGAGGATCAACTTATGTGTCTAGAGGTGCCCCCTGCCTCAGTATATAAAGGAGCAAAGGGGGGGGGGTGCGGCCAGCCCTAGGAGGAGGCGCGCCGAAGGAGTCCTACTCCTACCGGGAGTAGGACTCCCCACCTTTCCCTAGTTGGATTAGGACTTGGGGGGGAAGGAGGAGAGGGAAGAAAGGAAAGGGGGGGGGGCGCTGCCCCCCTCCTTGTCCAATTCGGACTTGGGGGGAGGGGCGCGCGGCAGCCCCTAGGCCTCCTCTCCTCTTCCTCCACTAGGCCCATTAAGGCCCATTAGGTTACCGGGGGGTTCCGGTAACCTCCCGGTACTCCGGTAAAATGCCGATTTCACCCGGAACACTTCCGATGTCCAAACATAGGCTTCCAATATATCAATCTTTATGTCTCGACCATTTCGAGACTCCTTGTCATGTCCGTGATCACATCCGGGACTCCGAACAAACTTCGGTTCATCAAAATATATAAACTCGTAATGAAACTGTCATCGTAACGTTAAGCGTGCGGACCCTACGGGTTCGAGAACAATGTAGACATGACCGAGACATGTCTTCGGTCAATAACCAATAGCGGAACCTGGATGCTCATATTGGCTCCCACATATTCTACGAAGATCTTTGTCGGTCAGACCGCATAACAACATACTTTGTTCCCTTTGTCATTGGTATGTTACTTGCCCGAGATTCGATCGTCGGTATCTCAATACCTAGTTCAATCTCGTTACCGGCAAGTCTCTTTACTCGTTTCGTAATACATCATCTCGCAACTAACTCATTAGTCGCAATGCTTGCAAGGCTTATGTGATGTGTATTACCGAGAGGGCCCAGAGATACCTCTCCGACAATCGGAGTGATAAATCCTAATCTTGAAATACGCCAACCCAACATGTACCTTTGGAGACACCTATAGAGCTCCTTTATAATCACCCAGTTATGTTGTGACGTTTGGTAGCACACAAAGTGTTCCTCCGGTAAACGGGAGTTGCATAATCTCATAGTAAGTCATAGGAACATGTATAATCATGAAGAAAGCAATAGAAACATACTAAACGATCGGGTGCTAAGGCTAAGGAATGGGTCATGTAAATCACATCATTCTCCTAATGATGTGATCCGATTAATCAAATGACAACAATGTCTATGTTAGGAAACATAACCATCTTTGATAACGAGCTAGTAAAGTAAGAGGCATACTAGTGACGTTTAGTTTGTCTATGTATTCACACAAGTATTATGTTTCCGGATAATACAATTCTAGCATGAAAAATAAACATTATTCATGATATAAAGGAATAAAATAATAACTTTATTATTGCCTCTAGGGCATATTTCCTTCAGTCTCCCACTTGCACTAGAGTCAATAATCTAGATTACACAGTAATGATTCTAACACCCATGGAGTCTTGGTGTTGATCATGTTTTGCTCGTGGAAGAGGCTTAGTCAATGGGTCTGCAACATTCAGATCTGTATGTATCTTGCAAATTTATATGTCTCCCATCTGGACTAGATCCCGGATGGAATTGAAGCGTCTCTTGATTTGATTGGTTCTCTTGTGAAATCTGGATTCCTTCACCAAGGCAATTGCACCAGTATTGTCACAAAAGATTTTCATTGGACCCGATGCTCTAGGTATGAATGATACCTAGATCGGATATGAACTCTTTCATCCAGACTCCTTTGTTTGCTGCTTCCGAAGCAGCTATGTACTCCGCTTCACATGTAGATCCCGCCACAACGCTTTGTTTAGAACTGCACCAACTGACAACTCCACCGTTTAATGTAAACATGTACCCGGTTGATTTAGAATCGTCCGGATCAGTGTCAAAGCTTGCATCAATGTAACCATTTACGATGAGCTCTTTGTCACCTCCATATATGAGAAACATATCCTTAGTCCTTTTCAGGTATTTCAGGATGTTCTTGACCGCTGTCCAGTGATCCACTCCTAGATTACTTTGGTACCTCCCTGCTAGACTTATAGCAAGACACACATCAAGTCTGGTACACAACATTGCATACATGATAGAGCCTATGGCTGAAGCATAGGGAACATCTTTCATTTTCTCTCTATCTTCTGCAGTGGTCGGGCATTGAGTCTTACTCAATTTCACACCTTGTAACACAGGCAAGAATCCTTTCTTTGCTTGATCTATTTTGAACTTCTTCAAAACTTTGTCAAGGTATGTGCTTTGTGAAAGTCCAATTAAGCGTCTTGATCTATCTCTATAGATCTTAATGCCCAATATGTAAGCAGCTTCACCGAGGTCTTTCATTGAAAAACTCTTATTCAAGTATCCCTTTATGCTATCCAGAAATTCTATATCATTTCCGATTAGTAATATGTCATCTACATATAATATCAGAAATGCTACAGAGCTCCCACTCACTTTCTTGTAAATACAGGCTTCTCCAAAAGTCTGTACAAAACCAAATGCTTTGATTACACTATCAGAACATTTATTCCAACTCCGAGAGGCTTGCACCAGTCCATAAATGGATCACTGGAGCTTGCACACTTTATTAGCTCCCTTTGGATCGACAAAACCTTTTGGTTGCATCATATACAACTCTTCTTCCAGAAATCCATTCAGGAATGCAATTTTGACATCCATCTGCCAAATTTCATAATCATAAAATGCGGCAATTGCTAACATGATTTGGACAGACTTAAGCATCGCTATGGGTGAGAAGGTCTCATCGTAGTCAATCCCTTGAACTTGTCGAAAACCTTTTGCGACAAATCGAGCTTTGTAGACAGTAACATTTCCATCAGCGTCAGTCTTCTTCTTGAAGATCCATTTATTCTCAATTGCTTGCCGATCATTGGGCAAGTCAACCAAAGTCCATACTTTGTTCTCATACATGGATCCCATCTCAGATTTCATGGCTTCAAGCCATTTTGCGGAATCAGGGCTCACCATCGCTTCTCCATAGTTCGTAGGTTCATCATGATCTAGTAGCATGACTTCCAGAACAGGATTACCGTACCACTCTGGTGCAGATCTTATTCTGGTTGATCTACGAGGTTCAGTAGTATCTTGTTCTGAAGTTTCATGATCATCATCATTAGCTTCCTCACTAATTGGTGTAGGTGTCACAGAAACTCGTTTCTGTGATATACTACTTTCCAATAAGGGAGCAGGTACAGTTACCTCATCAAGTTCTACTTTCCTCCCACTCACTTCTTTCGAGAGAAACTCCTTCTCTAGAAAGTTTCCGAATTTAGCAACAAAAGTCTTGCCTTCGGATCTGTGATAGAAGGTGTATCCAATAGTTTCCTTTGGATATCCTATGAAGACACATTTTTCCGATTTGGGTTTGAGCTTATCAGGTTGAAGCTTTTTCACATAAGCATGGCAGCTCCAAACTTTCAGAAACGACAACTTTGGTTTCTTGCCAAACCACAGTTCATAAGGCGTCATCTCAACGGATTTTGATGGTGCCCTATTTAACGTGAATGTGGCCGTCTCTAAAGCATAACCCCAAAACGATAGCGGTAAATCAGTAAGAGACATCATAGATCGCACCATATCTAGTAAAGTACGATTACGATGTTCGGACACACCATTACGCTGTGGTGTTCCGGGTGGCATGAGTTGCGAAACTATTCCGCATTGTTTCAAATGTACACCAAACTCGTAACTCAAATATTCTCCTCCATGATCAGATCGTAGGAATTTTATTTTCTTGTTACGATGATTTTCAACTTCACTCTGAAATTCTTTGAACTTTTCAAATGTTTCAGACTTATGTTTCATTAAGTAGATATACCCATATCTGCTTAAGTCATCTGTGAAGGTGAGAAAATAACGATATCCGCCACGAGCCTCAACATTCATCGGACCACATACATCTGTATGTATGATTTCCAACAAATCTGTTGCTCTCTCCATAGTACCGGAGAACGGTGTTTTGGTCATCTTGCCCATAAGACACGGTTCGCAAGTACCAAGTGATTCATAGTCAAGTGGTTCCAAAAGTCCATCAGTATGGAGTTTCTTCATGCGCTTTATACCGATATGACCTAAACGGCACTGCCACAAATAAGTTGCACTATCATTATCAACTCTGCATCTTTTGGTTTCAACATTGTGAATATGTGTGTCACTACTATCGAGATTTAATAATAATAGACCACTCTTCAAGGGTGCATGCCCATAAAAGATATTACTCATATAAATAGAACAACCATTATTCTCTGATTTAAATGTATAACCGTCTCGCATTAAATAAGATCCAGATATAATGTTCATGCTCAACACTGGCACCAAATAACAATTATTTAGGTCTAATACTAATCCCGAAGGTAGATGTAGAGGTAGCGTGCCGACCGCGATCACATCGACTTTGGAACCATTTCGCACGCGCATCGTCACCTCATCCTTAGCCAATCTTCGCTTAATCAGTAGTCCCTGTTTCGAGTTGCAAATATTAGCAACAGAACTAGTATCAAATACCCAGGTGCTACTGCGAGCATTAGTAAGGTACACATCAATAACATGTATATCACATATACCTTTGTTCACCTTGCCACCCTTCTTATCCGCCAAATACTTGGGGCAGTTCCGCTTCCAGTGACCAGTCTGCTTGCAGTAGAAGCACTCAGTTTCAGGCTTAGGTCCAGATTTGGGTTTCTTCTCCTGAGCAGCAACTTGCTTGCTGTTCTTTTTGAAGTTCCCCTTCTTCTTCACTTTGCCCTTTCTCTTGAAACTAGTGGTCTTGTTGACCATCAACACTTTATGCTCCTTTTTGATTTCTACCTCCGCAGCTTTTAGCATTGCGAAGAGCTCGGGAATTGTCTTATTCATCCCTTGCATATAGTTCATCATGAAGCTCTTGTAGCTAGGTGGAAGTGATTGGAGAATTCTGTTAATGACGCAATCATCTGGAAGATTAACTCCCAATTGAATCAAGTGATTATTATACCCAGACATTTTGAGTATATGCTCACTCACAGAACTGTTCTCCTCCATCTTGCAGCTATAGAACTTATTGGAGACTTCATATCTCTCAATCCGGGCATTTGCTTGAAATATTAACTTCAACTCCTGGAACATCTCATATGCTCCATGACGTTCAAAACATCGTTGAAGTCCTGATTCTAAGCCGTAAAGCATGGCACACTGAACTATCGAGTAGTCATCAGCTTTGCTCTGCCAGACATTCATAACATCTGGTGTTGCTCCAGCAGCAGGCCTGGCACCCAGCGGTGCTTCTAGGATGTAATTCTTCTGTGCAGCAATGAGGATAATCCTCAAGTTACGGACCCAGTCCGTGTAATTTCTACCATCATCTTTCAACTTTGCTTTGTCAAGGAACGCATTAAAATTCAACGGAACAACAACATGGGCCATCTATCTACAATCGAACATAAACAAGCAAGATACTATCAGGTACTAAGTTCATGATAAATTTAAGTTCAATTAATCATATTACTAAAGAACTCCCACTTAGATAGACATCCCTCTAATCCTCTAAGTAATCACGTGATCCAAATCAACTAAACCATGTCCGATCATCACGTGAGATGGAGTAGTTTCATTGGTGAACATCACTTTGTTGATCATATCTACTATATGATTCACGCTCGACCTTTCGGTATCCGTGTTCCGAGGCCATATCTGTATATGCTTGGCTCGTCAAGTATAACCTGAGTATTCCGCGTGTGCAACTGTTTTGCACCCGTTGTATTTGAACGTAGAGCCTATCACACCCGATCATCACGTGGTGTCTCAGCACGAAGAACTTTTGCAACGATGCATACTCAAGGAGAACACTTCTTGATAATTAGTGAGAGATCATCTTAAGATGCTACCGTCAATCAAAGCATGATAAGATGCATAAAAGATAAACATCACATGCAATCAATATAAGTGATATGATATGGCCATCATCATCTTGTGCTTGCGATCTCCATCTTTGAAGCACCGTCATGATCACCATCATCACCGGCGCGACACTTTGATCACCATCGTAGCATCGTTGTCGTCTGGCCAATCTTATGCTTCCACGACTATCGCTACCACTTAGTGATAAAGTAAAGCATTACAGCGCAATTGCATTGCATACAATAAAGCGACAACCATATGGCTCCTGCCCATTGCCGATAACTCGGTTACAAAACATGATCATCTCATACAATAAAATTTAGTATCATGTCTTGACCATATCACATCACAACATGCCCTGCAAAAACAAGTTAGACATCCTCTACTTTGTTTGTTGCAAGTTTTACGTGGTTGCTACAGGCTTAAGTAAGAACCAATCTTACCTACGCATCAAAACCACAACGATAGTTTGTCAAGTTGGTGCTGTTTTAATCTTCACAAGGACCGGGCGTAGCCACACTCGGTTCAACTAAAGTTGGAGAAACTGACACCCGCCAGCCACCTGTGTGCAAAGCACGTCGGTAGAACCAGTCTCGCTTAAGCGTATGCGTAATGTTGGTCCGGACCACTTCATCCAACAATACCGCCGAACCAAAGTATGACATGCTAGTAAGCAGTATGACTTATATCGCCCACAACTCACTTGTGTTCTACTCGTGCATATAACATCAACACATAAAACCTAGTCTCGGATGCCACTGTTGGGGAACGTAGTAATTTCAAAATTTTCCTACGCACACGCAAGATCATGGTGATGCATAGCAATGAGAGGGGAGAGTGTTGTCTACGTACCCTCGTAGACCGACAACGGAAGCGTTATGAAAACGCGGTTGATGTAGTCGTACATCTTCACGGCCCGACCGATCAAGCACCGAAACTATGACACCTCTGAGTTTTAGCACACGTTCAGCTCGATGACGATCCCCGGACTCTGATCCAGCAAAGTGTCGGGGAAGAGTTCCGTCAGCACGACGGCGTGGTGACGATCTTGATGTTCTACCGTCGCAGGGCTTCGCCTAAGCACCGCTACAATATTATCGAGGAGTATGGTGGAAGGGGCACCGCACACGGCTAAGAAAACGATCACGAGGATCAACTTATGTGTCTAGAGGTGCCCCCTGCCTCCGTATATAAAGGAGCAAAGGGGGGGTGCAGCCGGCCCTAGGAGGAGGCGTGCCGGAGGAGTCCTACTCCTACCGGGAGTAGGACTCCCCACCTTTCCCTAGTTGGATTAGGACTTGGGGGGGAAGGAGGAGAGGGAAGAAAGGAAAGGGGGGGGGGGGCGTCGCCCCCCTCCTTGTCCAATTCGGACTTGGGGGGGGGAGGGGCGCGCAGCAGCCCCTAGGCCTCCTCTCCTCTTCCTCCACTAGGCCCATTAGGGCCCATTAGGTTACCGGGGGGTTCCGGTAACCTCTCGGTACTCCGGTAAAATGCCGATTTCACCCGGAACACTTCCGATGTCCAAACATAGGCTTCCAATATATCAATATTTATGTCTCGACCATTTCGAGACTCCTCGTCATGTCCGTGATCACATCCGGGACTCCGATCAAACTTTGGCTCATCAAAATATATAAACTCATAATGAAACTGTCATCGTAACGTTAAGCGTGCGGACCCTACGGGTTCGAGAACAATGTAGGCATGACCGAGACATGTCTCCGGTCAATAACCAATAGCGGAACGTAGATGCTCATATTGGCTCCCACATAGTCTACGAAGATCTTTATTGGTCAGACCGCATAACAACATACTTTGTTCCCTTTGTCATCGGTATGTTACTTGCCCGAGATTCGATCGTCGGTATCTCAATACCTAGTTCAATCTCGTTACCGGCAAGTCTCTTTACTCGTTTCGTAATACATCATCTCGCAACTAACTCATTAGTCGCAATGCTTGCAAGGCTTATGTGATGTGTATTACCGAGAGGGCCCAGAGATACCTCTCCGACAATCGGAGTGATAAATCCTAATCTCGAAATACGCCAACCCAACATGTACCTTTGGAGACACCTGTAGAGCTCCTTTATAATCACCCAGTTACGTTGTGACGTTTGGTAGCACACAAAGTGTTCCTCCGATAAACGGGAGTTGCATAATCTCATAGTCATAGGAACATGTATAAGTTATGAAGAAAGCAGTAGCAACATACTAAACGATCGGGTGCTAAGCTAATGGAATGGGTCATGTCAATCACATCATTCTCCTAATGATGTGATCCCATTTAATCAAATGACAACACATGTCTATGGTTAGGAAACATAACCATCTTTGATTAACGAGCTAGTCAAGTCGAGGCACACTAGTGACGTTTAGTTTGTCTATGTATTCACACAAGTATTATGTTTCCGGATAATACAATTCTAGCATGAATAATAAACATTTATCATGATATAAGGAAATAAAATAATAACTTTATTATTGCCTCTAGGGCATATTTCCTTCAGTATGAACCACTGCACATGCCTAGTAGTAGGAGGACTGTGTATGTTCAAGTGGCTGCCGTGTTTCGCACTCCTCCATCGTAAGAGTGGAAACGCTTGCTGTAATCATTTTTTTCTTCTGAAAAACAGTGGACACGTTGTACCGTGCGGATCCTCCTGCAGCCATGCACTAAATTACTCACTTTCGCCGACGTGTGGGACAACCAGCATCGGGGTCCACCAGCCATGCACTAAATTACTCCGTAGTAGAGTGACGGCAGACTACCCCGATCGAAGCGCCGCAGTAATGCCCAATGAGCCGTCAAATCACAAAACCCCCTCCTTTCCAGCAGTAAGTTGGACGGACGAAGCAACCATCATTTCACTCTTCTCTCTCAGCTTCCTCTCTACCTAACCCTCGCTTCTACCTCATCTTGTTCCTTATTTCTTCAAGAAAACAACGACCTGCTTCTACTGTTGTTCTTGTCTCCCAAAGAAGGAAAGGTGAGCGCATCAATGGTGTTGATTCTGGCCAAGGCCTGATCTTGCAACCCCGAGACTGATCCTATAACTCCCTCTCTTTTCTTCTTTTGGGTTTGTGATTATGGTTTCTTTTCTTTTATTTCTATTTGACAGTTTCTTGATGGACGCTGGAGCACCGGCCGAAGTGATGTCTATGGCTCCGGCCAAAACCGTCGAGGCTCATGGTACGAAGAAGCGCAAGCACCCCGCCGAGACTACCGCAAACAAGCTCAAAGCCATCGCCCTGTCCAAGCCCCCTCTCCGGGATCCCTCATTAAGCAAGTCCAGGTAATATCTCTTCTTGACGATCTTTTTCTCGATCTTGATAGTGTTTTTTCATCTAACATGCAGTACTAGTACTAGTAGTACAACTTTCTGGGTGATCTTGCATGTGATTTTTGTGTGCCAAATGACGGTTCTAAATTCCTCTTTTGACCAAAACATGCAAGAGGTTGACACTGATTTCTTATAGATTACTTTCAACTACTCCCTCTGTCCCAAATTTTTTGTCTTAGATTTGTCTAGATACGGATGTATCTAATACGAAAATGTGACTTGATACATCCGTATCTAGAGAAATCTAAGACAAGAATTTTGGGACGGAGGGAGTAGTTTATGAACATCAATGCTACCTTTTAAGAGGGTATATTTGCCTCAGTAACTTGTGTTATGGATATTGCATGTAATCCCTCTGCTCTCATGCCTTTGAAAACATGTTCTACTGTCTTTGTTCACTCATTTCTGTGCGTATATGTAGTCATATATGGAGTATAATATCGAAAATCATCTTATATTTCTGAACGGAGGTAGTAATAAAATATGGTTTCTGTTTGAATTAGAACCAGGTCCGTGGTGGAGATGAAGTTCTCAAAGTCATGATGTGTGAACTGGAAGACCTGATGATGAGTTCTACTGCTGAACTATCCAACTGCTGTGTCCTTGTTGCCACGTGTCCTAAACTAGTGTTTTCCTGTAGCATTGTTGTCAGGCGTGTTCTCGAGGCTGTACTTGACCACAACAATTTCCTGGTTGTGCCTTTGATTACGAAGGGTGTGGTTCTTGTAAAGCTTCCCAACAAATCTGATGCGGCCTGTCTTCATCGTCATGTTTATGAGTGGAAAGACCACTTTGTTAGGTTCTCCAAGGTTGACAAGATGGTGATGGTGCAGGTAGACATCTCACATGAAGTCCATGGCCTAGTCAGTTATGCAGGGTTCATCCCATAGGTCGGTGGCAAAAAATAGTCTGCAGAGTTTAGTTAGTGCAACTTTGCTTGTCTGTAGTAAGTACTATTGTTCAGTACTTGATTTGTGTTTGTGAACCCTGTATTGTTTATTAGTACTGCCGCTTTTGGTGTGTGGTCAGTCCTGAGAACGGTCTATGTTAATGTCTGTCCACTCAATTCAGTCTGTATATTTTGAAGTATCCATATCATATTTTTTGTGAGGACGGTCTATCAATTATGGTTACACTCCAATATCTGTATGCATTGCAGGGTTTATCGCACCCACCAGGATTTCCAGCCCCATTAATGTTCGGTCCATACGATTTGTCACGACCTTTGGACTGTCCTGCTTGTGGGAGTAGGCGGGGCCCCTGCATGCCACGTGTAGTTGGACGATCGATCTTCTGTTTAGTACTTCAACATAGTGATTTCCTGGTAAGGATTCACTCATGTCACATCAAGTAAATCTTATTGATTTACTGTCTAAATCTTATTGATTTAATGTCATGTTTTCTTTCTTTTCCTGCAATTTTACGATGCAGGTTTTGCCATGTGACATTCATCACATAATAAACCATTTGGTTTGCTCTACGATGGCTACTTTTGCAGGTTTCACTTCTTATGTCGTGTCAGTAACGAAGGCACTATCCATCACTTATATTATTGGAAAAAATTAGATCAGTCTGTTGTCTAAGTACAAGCTGAATCCCTATGATGAACTGCAGTTTGGTTTAACAAAAATGCCACAATTAGTCCTTCTCGCGTTTAAAAGAAATGAAGAAAAAACTGGATCACGGTCACGGATCCTAGTCAAGTTAGAAAGCTGATCATAGCAGACCAGACACGATCGCCACTGTCTCGCACAGATCAAGCACCGACAGTTGCTCTAGCACTGGCAGCGGCATCAGCTCAGTCTGATCCGGCTGAGGATTGGGCACCAACCGCATCAGCGGATCAGTCTGATCTACCGAAGGACCGGGCATCGACACTGGCACCTGCTCTGACGCCGGCACCAGCTCTACAAGGAGCACCATCTCCGGCAGCAGCAGCAGCTTCAGCACCTGCACCAATACTTGCACTTGCATCTGCTCCGGCCCGTGCAGTTGCACCGGCAACAGACTGGGCTGCAGTTCGCACTTCATATACCAAAGTCCTTACAAAAACCGACATGTCCACCTTCTTGGTAAGCATTGGCCGCCCAAGTGCTTCGTTCTTTTTTCTTTCCATGTTGTTTCACATGATTCACTGTGTTGATCTAACTGTTTGGGTATGTCTTCTGGTGTGCAAACAGAGAATTCCTAGAGCAACGAGGGAGTCGTTCAACAATCCGGGCGACCGCGGCCAAGTTTCTCTTACCATGCGCAGCATTGGTGTGAATGAACCTGCTCAATATATCGGAAGTACAAAGGATGGTCGCATGATGATTGATGCTAAAGGATGGTCAAGGTTCAAATATAAATCATATCTTGCGGTAGGGGATGATGTCAAAATCGAACTTTCTTGGCAAGGAGAGCTGGTCCAAATCAACTTTGAAATTCCTCAGTAGCAGCATACAACCACCTAACTGATCTATCCTCCGTGAGATTTTGATGTAATAATCTGGCATGGTGAAACAAGTGTCCTGTGTGTATAAGTAGTACGATAGTATTATTTATCACATGGTATATCGTTGATAGAATTGCAACTCTGATTGCTGGTTAGGAACTGTCGTTCGATTTCATTCGAACAGCTGCCGTGCTTTATTCAATTTTGTGTATTCGCCTTGCGACAGCATCTAAAACCAGCGTCGTACCGACCGCTTGCAATATGAAAAGCACCGAGGTAGAACACATGGGCCCCCAAACATGCAGGGTCGGCCTGCGGCCCAAAGTCCAGAACCTGGTTTCGAGAAGCACTAGCTCAGTGCAAAAGTGGGTCCTCCTCCTGCTGTGGGTTGGGCGAAGATGAATGTTGATGCTGCGTTATCTCGCAATGGTGAAAGGGGAGCCTTGGCAGTTGTGAGCCGGGATCATACAGGCTTCTTCCTTGGAGCATCGGCATTGGTGTGCAAAAGTGTTAATGGTCCAGAGATCCTAGAGGCAATGGCATGTTGCGAGGGGCTATCTCTGGCTCTTGACTTAAACCTGCAACAAGTTCAGATTAGCACCGATTGTTCAGCAACAGTCAAGCATATCGTAGAGGCATACTTGGGGCCCAGCAAAGTTATTATGGATGAGATCAAGATGAAGAAGAATATGTTCCAAACCATGGAGATCATACATGAAAAACGCGAGTGTAATATTGAAGCGCATGTGCTCGCAAAAGCTGCTACTTCTTTGCCTTGTGGACGCCATCTTTGGTTCACAGGAACCCCCGAAATTATTTGTATACCTATGACCGTTAATCTTCAATAAAGCAGCTTTTATCCCTCAAAAAAAATCTGAGTATTATATTCTCAGCTGAACCCCCATAATGCCCGTGCGTTGCAGAGGGAGTATATTTCTTGGCAAGGTGAGCCTGTGATATAAAAGATTTGTATATTTCTTTATAGAGGGAGTATCTCTCTGTCAAAATATATATTTATGTGTAACTAGTTACTCCTGTCTTTCTACTTCCTTTCGCTGATATGCGGGGCAACCGGCAACGGGGTCCACGTGCCATATGCACAAATTAGAGTGCACAACTTCACGGTAGACACACCCCGGTCGTAGCGCCGCAGTAATGCCCAATGAGCCGTCAAATCACAACCCCCCCTTTCCAGCTTTAGCAGTAAGCTGGACGGACGAAGCGGCAATATTTCACTGGGCCTGAATCCCCTTCTCCCTCATCTGCTTGTTCAGAGAAAACCCCCTCTCGGTGATTGCATAGGGTTTTCTCATGGAGAACCATGTACGAATTCTTCATCCATCCCGGATAAACCCAAGTCCCTTGGTCGCAGGTAATCCTAGGATGGCAGCCGCCGCCGTTGATGCATTTTTCTTCCTACTGAATCTAGTGTGTTTCATTTGCAGTGCTCAAAGTGCGAGTACCCTACAGGTTTCTGCGCCCTCGGCGAGACGCCACACTTGTTCCTTCTCATCCTAACACAGCATTTTGAAACACGCACAGTATGTTCCTAGAATCCTCTTTTCTATCCGGGAGGGTGGGGTTTTTTTGAACATGCTGCGTTCTCATATTATTTTTCCTGCAGTGTATTATTTGCTCTGCCAGAACACATGTACTCAAGATGCTCGGCCTTGCCATAACTGAATACACTAGTTTAATGGTCACAGTGAAGACAAGCCATGGATATAAGTTCTGAGTTGGGTTCATGAACCAAGAAGATCGCTGCTTTTTTTATGGCCGAACTTGGTGAGGGAGTCCTGGATTAGGGGGTGTCCGGATAGCCGGACTATACCTTTGGCCGGACTCCTGGACTATGAAGATACAAGATTGAAGACTTCGTCCCGTGTTCGGAAGGGACTTTCCTTGGCGTGGAAGGCAAGCTTGGCGATACAGATATGTAGATCTCCTACCATTGTAACTGACTCTGTGTAACCCTAGCCCTCTCCGGTGTCTATATAAACCGGAGGGTTTTAGTCCATAGGACGAACAACAATCAGACCATAGGCTAGCTTCTAGGGTTTAGCCTCCTTGATCTCGTGGTAGATCTACTCTTGTACTACCCATATCATCAATATTAATCAAGCAGGAGTAGGGTTTTACCTCCATCGAGAGGGCCCGAACCTGGGTAAAAACATCGTGTCCCTTGTCTCTTGTTACCATCCGCCTAGACGCACAGTTCGGGACCCCCTACCCGAGATCCGCCGGTTTTGACACCGACATTGGTGCTTTCATTGAGAGTTCCTCTGTGTCGTCACTTTTAGGCCCGATGGCTCCTCCGATCATCAACGACGATGCGATCCAGGGTGAGACTTTTCTCCCCGGATAGATCTTCGTATTTGGCGGCTTTGCACTGCGGGCCAATTCGCTTGGCCATCTGGAGTAGATCGAAAGCTACGCCCCTGGTCATCAGGTCAGATTTGGAAGTTTGAGCTACACGACCGACCTCCGTGAAGACTTGATCTTCGACGGATTCAAGCCGCAGCCGAGCGCGCCGCACTGTTACGATGGGCATGATCTAGCTCTGCCGCCGAACAGTGCCCTCGAGGCCGCACCCGCATTAGCTCCGACCCTTAATTTGGAGCCAATTGCGCCAATCGAGGATGGGTGGTTGGACACCACCTCGGGGGCTGCAATCTCTACGGCGATCGAGCCGAACACCAGCCGTATTCTCTGCGAAGCCCGTGACTCCAAGGAGCCGGACTCCTCTCCAGACTCCGAGCCCTCCGCGCCCCTACCGATCGAACCCGATTGGGCGCCGATCATGGAGTTCACCGCCGCGGACATCTTTCAGCACTCGCCCTTCGGCGATATTCTGAATTCACTAAAGTCTCTCTCTTTATCAGGAGAGCCATGGCCGGACTATGGTCAGCAAGGTTGGGATGCGGATGATGAAGAAATTCAAAGCCCACCCACCACCCACTTCGTAGCCACTGTCGATAATTTAAACGACGTGCTAGACTTCGACTCCGAAGACATCGACGGTATGGACGACGATGTAGGAGATGAACATGAAGCAACGCCTATAAGGCACTGGACAGCCACCTCATCTCATAATGTATACATGGTGGACACACCCAAAGGAAGCGACGACGAGGAACACAGGGATGCAACGAGGGATCGTTCACTCGAAAAGCAATCAAAGCAGCGACATAAGCGCCGCTCCAAGCCCCGCCTCGACAAAGACAGTAGCCATACAGACCCAGCCATAGAGCAGGACGAGCTGGCAGACGATGAACATGCCTTCGAGCAACCGTCCAAATAGGGCAACTTGGATAAACAAACCGAACACCCCGTCCCCGGCGAAAACAACAGTCCTGACGACCTTACGCCTGATAGGCTCATGGAGTAGAAGAACCTCCACAAAAGGCTCGTCGCCACCGCGAGTAGCCTGAAAAAGCAGAAGCAGAAGCTCAAAACTGCGGAAGATGCACTCAGAATCAGATGGAGCAAAGTACGCAACACCGCAGACAAATATGGCGGCAGTCGCCGCACAAAAAGCTATCCAAAGCGAAAGCTACTGCCTGAATTTGACAAGGAGGCCTTAGAGCCCCCGCAGTCAAAAAATAGGAAAGCCACCCAGTCGGATAGACGACCGCATGGCCAGCATGGAGCGGCAAGCGGCGCCGCACACAAGCCGGCACGCGATCCACCAAAGGATCCGCATCAAAAACATGGCCCAGCTAGATCTATCTACGGGCCAAGAAAGCAAGCTCTAGTAAGAAATGCAACACAACAAATATCCGAACATCACGGCACACCCAAAAACAGGGGTGCCGCACACCCCCTATGTTTCACCAATGAGGTGCTGGACCATGAATTTCCAGCGGGATTCAATCCCGTAAACATAGAGGCGTACGACAGAACAACAGACCCTGGGGTCTGGATCGAGGATTATATCCTCCACATACACATGGCCAGAGGAGATGACCTCCACACCATAAAACACTTACCCCTCAAGCTTAAAGGGCCAGCCCGGTATTGGCTCAAAAGCCTTCCTGGAAACACCATTGGAAGTTGGGAAGAGCTTGAGGATGCTTTCCGGGCAAATTTTCAAGGGACATATGTCCGCCCTCCGGATGCAGACGATCTCAGTCACATAACTCAACAACCTGGAGAGTCAGCCCGGAAATTCTGGAACAGATTTCTTACTAAAAAGAATCAGATAGTCGACTGTCCGGCGCCGAAGCCCTAGCAGCTTTTAAGCATAACGTTCAAGATGAATGGCTCGCCAGACACCTCGGCCAAGAAAAGACAAGAACAATGGCCGCATTAACAAGCCTCATGACCCACTTTTGCGCAGGAGAGGACAGCTGGTTGGCAAGATGTAGCACCAGCGACCCAAGTACATCTGAAGTTAGGGATGGAAACGGAAAACCCCGACGCAGCAAGGACCAGCGCCGAAATAAGGGAAACAGCCCAAAGAGCACGACGGTCAACGCCGGATTCAAAAGCTCACGGCACAATCAGAGAAAGCCGCCCCTCAAGGATAACAGGGACGAGCTATCCAACTTAAACAAAATCTTGGACAAGATATGTCAAATACACAGTACTCCCAGGAAGCCTGCGAACCATACCCACACAGATTGTTGGGTTTTCAAGCAATTCGGCAAACTCAACACCGAACACGAGGGGCTCGACACACCAAGTGAGGACGACGACGAATCCCACAACCAGAGCACCAGGAAACAAAAGGATTTCCCACAAGAAGTCAAAACAGTAAACTTACTTCACGTGACGAATAGAATGGCACAAACAAAGATACGCGCCATACGGCCTATCCCAAAGGAGTCTCGCCAATGGTTGTTAAAACTGATCACCTTCGACCATTAGGATTACTCTAGAAGTATCCGGAACGCAGGCTGGACTGCCTTGGGATTAGATCCAATAATCAGCGGACTCCACTTTACAAATGTCCTGATGGACGGCGGCAGTGGTCTAAACCTATACCAGGACACAATCCGCAACATGGGGATAGACCCAACAAAAATTCGCCATAGCAAAACCTCCTTTCAAGGGGTAACGCCAGGCCCGGATGCCCGTTGCATGGGTTCTCTCCGGCTAGAAGTTATGTTCGGCTCCCCCGATAACTTCCGTCGCGAACAGCTAACTTTCCACATCGCCCCATTCTCAAGTAGCTATCAAGCACTGCTGGGACGCGAAGCTTTCGCCCGCTTTAACGCAATACCGCATTATGCATCTCTTACGCTTAAGATGCCCAGTCCATGAGGCATCATCTCATTAAAGGGAAAACATTGAGTGTTCCTCCCGCGCGGAAGACAGTGCGGCTGCCTTGACAGCCCAGCAATAAAGCGGCTTCACCAGCCAAAGCACCTAAACAGGTCGTCAAGACCACAGACACGGCTAGACGAGTCCGGCATAAACATACAATTGATAAAGGCTTAACAGCCATATACCCCTGTACTAGGGGATCCGTGCATATAAAACAAGAGACAATAAAGCTCAATTTTACCCATTTCGATTTATACTTTGTTTATTTAGTATAACTCATGTTCGGCACGATCTTTCTTCAACTAAGTTCCTCTCTTTTACAGATGAACACCGTGCTACGCCCGTCCAGGATACGGCACAATGGAGACACAGGCGCAGACGTGCAGCAGGGACCCGTTCCAAGGATTCTTTTCAGATTAAGACCCTGCGTAAACCTTTTTTACTGTCTCTTGTTGATACACATCCCCTGGTTTCTTGGTATAACCAAGGAGGAGGCTGGCGTTTTGGCATGTGGCTACGTCAGAGTTTTGCGCGTACCTGGACACTAGGGGCTTATTACTAAGGGCGTTATTCCGCCCGCCCTCATAAAGACCGAATACCCTAGGGAGTGTTCGGCGTCGCGAGTTTGGCCTTATATGCATCAGCTCCGAATCATGTCTTTGGTCAAATGTTGGGTTTGCCCGGCTCCTGTGTTTTGCTACCTTACGTTCCGCTCTATCGGCTAAGGTGGCACTAGGAGAACTACTGCGATTGTGCCCCTGTTCGGCCAGGCGAGCACCTCAGTAGAGAAAGCCGAAAACTGACTGTCATGATATAGCGTGAGACTGGTCAACCACTCGATGACTTACCGGAATCTTTAGGATTCCTCCACATTAACGAAGGGCCGCTTCCCGGCCAGGCACATACTCGCCCCGAGTTCGGGCGAGCGCAGGCGCCACCAGGGGCTATATAAGTAGCCTCACTGTCAAACTCCTATGGCTAAGTGAAAGTGATAAAGCATCATAGTCCGATTGCCAAGTTCACTGCGCTATCACCTCCTTTGTAGGACCAAGACGTTGGATCAAGTGTGAAAATGCGCCTTCTGCGAACACCCCCGCATTATGTGCGTGGGGGCTGAAGCCGACGACTGCCATCTTTCAGATTATATATACGTATATGTTAAACGGCCGCACAGGAGGTATTATAATACTTGCAGCCACAAGTATAAAAAGCTTCTACAATTTATCAAAATATTGGTTTACAATAATATATGCTATTCGAATATAGTATCCTTCAAGCACTGCGTCTCTATTAAACGAGCGCCTTGCAGAACTTCCTAAAAATAGTGCTCGGCAAGTACTCGGCTTCCATCCGAGTCTGGGGATGCAACAGCGGTGGCCTCCATTTCCTCCCATTATGTCTTGACACGGGCAAGAGCCATCCGCGCACCCTCTATGCACGCTGACCTCTTCATCGCATTGATATGCGGCGCCGCACCAAGGAACTGCTGCACCAAGTTGAACTAACTTTTCAGCTCTGGCCTCTCTGGCCAGATGACTCATGACATACTTCATGGCGAGTCCGGACAACCTATTTATCTCGGCCCATTCGGCCAAACGATCGACTAATGACAGCGGACGCTCAGGATTGTGGAACTGCGACCAAAAGAGCTTTTCCACTTCGCGATCTTCTTGATCTCGGAAGTGTTCGGCCGCATCTACGGCAAGCGCTGCCAAATCCAGATAGGTGTCCGCCGTACTCCACATCCGGTCTAATGGAGCATGTTTAGGATCACAGAACTTCCTCCGCAGCATAAAGGGCTTTCCAGCCACGATCTCTCCGGCCTGACGCAGCTCCTCCTTCATAGCTCTCATCGCAGAGCGGGCATCCTTGGCATCGGCAACGGCCTTCTCCAGGTCCGTCTGTTCCGCCTGATCTTCTTTTTCAAGAAGCTTGCAACGGTCAGCAGCGCTCTTCAGCTTCACAGCCATCTCGGCCATTTCCTTCTTGCTTCGGCAGTGGGCAGCCTGTTCGGCTTTCAGCTCTTCAATTGCCTTTCCGGCAGCCGCATCACTTTTCCTGGCTTGCTCCTTGGCTCGGGCAAGTTCCGCCCAACGATTCTCCATGGCAGCAACACCGTCTGCATCAAGCGCACACATTGTAAGATACTGGCATAAAGCTCCTCTTACCAGGTGCCGCCGGAATAATTACATACCTTGTGCCTCGTCAAGCCGCTTGTTGACAAGCGCGATGTCGGCATCTGCCACGTCAAGTTGCCGCTTTAGGTCGGCAAATTCATCAGTCCGGCTGGCCACCCGACACTTCGCCACCTACGTATGAAGGCGGCATATTAGACCTGGGATTATGATCCTCCGCGCGCCGTCACTTTTGACAACGCACAGAGTCTCAGGGGCTACTATCTACATAGGGCGCATCTTATTTATGCGCAACTATCCAAAAAGGGTACATTATTTCGCGTACCTCAAAACCTGTCAGTAAACTCCTGACGGCCTCGTGCAATCCGCTCTCCGCGGATGAGATCCTCTCAATCACCGTACCCATCAATGCACGTTGCTCCTCTGAGATAGATGCTCGCCCTAGCAGATCCTTCAGCTCCTCCGACCACGCACCAGACAGTGTCGGACTCGTCCGATGGCCCTTTTCGAAGGCCGGACGCGGAGGGCTTTGGGGGGCCATATGACTACCTTCCGGCCCTGCCGGATTCGGAGAAACCCTCCGCGACGATACCTCAGGGTCGCCCGCCTCGCAAGGCGGTACGGCAGGGGGAGGCGTTCCGCTCTCCATCATCTCCGGAAGAAGATCCCCCGAAGACGAGCTCTGCTGAGAAGGGCTAAGGTCCGAGCTACAAGGTAAATTTTCGATTACTCTTCTCAGATATAACGCAAGGATTTCTCTCATTTCTTAAAAAGAAAAACTCCTCTTTACTTACGGCTCGGTGGAGGGCTGATCCCCTTGAGGGCATAATTCAGCCGAAGTATCCCCCGGCGCAGGATCCTTTGACGAAGATTTCTTCCCCCTCTTTGAGGCCATGGTCTCCGGGTCGTCAGAGGCGGTCCTCTTCTTCCCCTGAGGGGAGGAATTTTCGATTCCTCCCTTCCGTACAACATTCTTCGAGGAGGCTGTAGCTTCCCTGTCCCCTCCCTCGCTTTCCTCCGAAGGCACAACCTCCAACATCCTGACTAGCACGGGATCCGGCGTGGCCTCGGGGAGGGGGGCCGGACACCTGATTAGCTTTGCTTTCGCTATCCACTCCTGTTTAAAGGACAACTCTTTTAGGGGCAATTTTATGATAAATATACGAATAGCGAGTCCGGGCACAAGGCTACTTACTTGAGTATCCGGGCGATTACAGCTCAGGCCTGCGTCCTCGGTCAAGTCCGGACACATTGCTTGTGATCCGAAGAACAATTTGTACATCTCCATGGGCGTTGCGCCCATGAAATGCTGGAGAGCTCGTGGTCCCTCCGGATTGAACTCCCGCAGGTGATGGGGGCGACGTTTGCCGGGCAAGGCTCGGCGGATCAACATGACCTGTGTCACCATGACCAGGCTAATGTATCTTTCTAAGAGATATCGAATGCGGCCCTGCAACAAGGGCATGTCCTCGGATGGCCCCCGGTCCAGTCCTTTATTGACCCATGACACTAGCTGTGGTGGGGGACCCGAGCGAAAGGCAGGTGGCGCCACCCACTTGGTGCCCCTGGGAACGTGATGTAAAACCACTCTCGTTGCCATAAGCTGGACTCCTCTTGAAAAGAGCCCTCGGGCCATGGAGCACCAGCATTCTTGCTTATAAAAGCACCTCCGCACTCCGCATGCCATCCCTTGATCATCTTCGGCTCTACTTTGAAGGTCTTGAGCCATAGTCCGAAGTGAGGAGTAATACGGAGGAAGGCTTCACACATGACAATGAATGAGGAAATATGGAGGATGGACTCCGGAGCTAAATCGTGAAATTCCAGCCCATAATAAAACATGAGCCCCCTCACGAAGGGATCCGTCGGGAAGCCTAGCCCCCGAAGGAAGTGAGACATGAACACCACACTCTCACCAGGCTTGGGAGTGGGAATGACCTGCCCTTGAGCAGGCAGCCTATGCCAGATTTCGCCGGTCAAGAACCTGGCCTCTCTCAACTTCAGCACGTCCTCCTCCGTGACGGAGGAGAGCATACATCGGCCTCGAAGGTCGGAACCGGACATTGTCGAAGGTCCGAAGCGCCTGAAATCTGGAGCCTTGGGTGTTGGAACTCGAGGCGAAGGGCGAACTCGTTTGAGATTGAAAGAAAGGAGTAAGGCCTTGGTCTCTTTATAAGAGGTTGAATACCAAGGGCCCTCCCCGTGACCGTTTGGGACTCGCCTTTGATCGAGAAAACATACCAATGGGTATAGTTGGGTTACCCACGCCCGCATTGATGAGAATCCTGGAATAAGGGGACACGATCTCTGCTTTGACAAGACGTGCCAAGGAAGCCGCCTCGCTAAACGCGTTGAGGTGGGACAATAAAACGATTCGAATAAAGACTTGGCCGTGGTGTGATGTCACGCTACGGAATACGTCAGCAGATTAGATTTGTGTAAATATTATTCTCTCTAGGGCAATATCTGGAAACTTATTTTGCAGAGCCGGACACTACCTTTGTGTTCAAAATCTTCTATGAAGTACTTGGAGGAGGAACCCGCCTTGTAATGCCGAAGACAATCTGCGCACCAGACTCGTCGTCATTGAAGCCTGGTTCAGGGGATACTGAGGGAGTCCTGGATTAGGGGGTGTCCGGATAGCCGGACTATACCTTCGGCCGGACTCCTAGACTATGAAGATACAAGATTGAAGACTTCGTCCTGTGTCCGGAAGGGACTTTCCTTGGCGTGGAAGGCAAGCTTGGCGATACAGATATGTAGATCTCCTACCATTGTAACCGACTCTGTGTAACCCTAGCCCTCTCCGGTGTCTATATAAACCGGAGGGTTTTAGTCCATAGGACGAACAACAATCAAACCATAGGCTAGCTTCTAGGGTTTAGCCTCCTTGATCTCGTGGTAGATCTACTCTTGTACTACCCATATCATCAATATTAATCAAGCAGGAGTAGGGTTTTACCTCCATCGAGAGGGCCCGAACCTGGGTAAAAACATCGTGTCCCTTGTCTCCTGTTACCATCTGCCTAGACGCACAGTTCGGGACCCCCTACCCGAGATCCACCGGTTTTGACACCGACACTTGGATAAACTTTCTCAAGTGTTACGGACTGAAAGTTGGCGCACGCATGTTGATGGAAATAGCAGAACCTGGTCTCATCTTCACTGCGATCTTCCACCCCGACGTCGTTCCAATTGTTCATCCATGTTAGTTTTGTATCTGGTTCTTGCTTGTTGCCTTGATTACTTCTTAATCCACCTATTCCGTCTAACTAATCACAATTTAACTTTATAAGTAGCAACAAATATCTCACAAAGATGCTACTTCTAACTAATATTTTCTTATAATTGGTGGCATGTGTAGGTTTTTTCAGAGTTAAGCAGTCTGCTCGTTTGTTACTCTGTAATAACTCGGTTGTTACTAATGGCACTGAAGTTGACTGGATCGACATCCACAAGTTCCTACACTTTATTGACCATCTTGAGGTCCTTGTGGGGCGTTTCAATGGTGGAAGGCCATGTGGGATATGTGTGCCACCGTTGCACTCATTGAACAGGTCCAACTGTGTCGAGAAACTTATGGTACGAGCTGTTTTCTGTTATATATGTTGTTCATAAACTATTGCTTATACACAGTTTTACAGCTGTGATCTTCTTGAAACAGGAACTGCCGAGTTCTATTGTTCCTATACAGATGCCTGACCATGGTCGGGTCAGACTTGCGCTTGGTCACAACATGATGTTTACGTCGACCTACTCAATTACCCTTGGAGGTGAAAAGATACTTATTCATGGGTGGTCTCAAATAATGAAGGCCCGTCCATCTTGGAGAATAGGACAGAAGATTATGTTCATGCTTTTTCATGGCTCTAAAGCGAATATCCTGTTTATTGACCACATTGCGAGATGAAGCCGCTTTCAGAAGGTTGTGGATGCGCGGGGTGGCGCCTGGGCCTTGTCCTGGGGCTTGGCGGCCTCACCCTTGGTTAACTATAGGCAAAGTAGCACTGTTCGAGGCGTGCTTTGTACGGTTGAACCTGTATAAGTACTCATACTGCTTTCAGCTTTGGTTGTTAAGTGCCCTTGCTGGTTTCAGTTAAGGTTGTTAAGTACTCCCGCTGCTTTTATAGTCTGTCGTGTTTCTCCAGTCCTGTCTTCCTCCAGCCACCAAGACCAAACCAGCGCCGGCGGGGCCGCCTACTTTCGCCTCCCATGGCTGGCTGCGCCTCAGCGCACGCATCGCTGCCCCACCGTCTCCTAAATCGTTAACACCGATGTCCTTCGCGCGCTTTGGTGCGCTCACCACGGCGCCGCCCTCTCGCGTTGTCAACATGGTCAACAAACAACAGGAATTGGCAGAAGTACGTGGAGAGGATGACAGTAGGGGCCCACCACGTCAGCGTATGGAAAAATAAAATGCTTCCTCCTAGTGTTTTCCTGACATCTGGGACCCACGACATTGTGAGCGTATATAGTCAATAAACAAGAGAACTGCACAAGATCGGCTGTCACCTGGGACGTAGCTACTCGAGCAGTATTTTTTTTGTTTGGTATTATTGAGACGGAGCAGGGTTTGAACTGGGCTGTGGCCCGTCTAGCCCAGGCTTATATTTTATGTTCACCATGTGACCAGCCCAGCTATTTTTTCTTTGCGAAAATGAGCCCAGTTTATTTTCTCTAAAGAATACCCAATCCAGGCCTACTTATTTTTTTACGCCTTGATGGGCTGCAACTCTTGAAAGTAATATGAAATGGGTTGTAAATATAAAAATAGATGACAAATTGGCAATTACTTTATAATTTCTGAATTTTATTACATTTTCAGATTCCTATTCCACCGGGCATTAACATAATTTAAATATATCTTCAAAGTACTTTAAATCTGGCTGGACATTTCGGTATTAAAAATAGTTTGGAACCCACAGAAATATGCGAAATTGGCCCTGGCCAACCAAAAAAACGACTGCAATAAATTGCATAAGAAGTTGCCACGAGCTATATATAAATTCTTAAAAAAAGAGGGAGTGGTCTGATTTGTGGGCCTGTTTAGTTGACGCGTATGCAAGATTTTTTTAGTTATTATATACGTCAACAAACGATTCTAGCAGACGTAACCATTGGATGTCAATCCAACGGCCGTCGTGTTTCTTCAATCTCTGATCTTCTTGCTCCAGCCGCCAAAGTAGCACCGGCGGGACCGCCTACTCCCGCCTCCCGTGGCCGGCTGTGCTGCGCGCAGGCCTCAACGCCCCCTACTACTCCCACTGCTGGCCAGGGCATCCCTCTACTCACCACACCCCCTGTTACTTTGCGGCGACGGCAGCCTCACACCGCAGCCGAACCGGTGAACGCTCGTACTCCTCTCCGCGTGGGCATCCACCACCGCGTCTTCCCCGGCTCCGCGTCGTCCCATTCCTATGCCTCGCCGTCGTCCACCGCCGTGGTGCTCCCGGTGCGGCGTGGTCAATGTGGTCAACGACCGACTTCCATCGGAAGAGTACTGTACGTGGAGAGGCTGACAGCTGGGTCCATGGCAGCCGCAAGGAAGTGCCTCCTTATTACGCGGAAAATAATTATTCCTCCACCTGATAGCGGGGACCCACCGGACGGGCCACCAGTATTTTGCGAAAAAATCATTTCCCCCTAACTGCTGGGACCCATCGGACGGGCCACCGTATTTCACGAAAAAACGTTCCCCCTGCTGTCAGCTCAGACCCACCGGAAGTGCCTCCTTATTATGCACAAAAAATGAATACTCCCCCGCCTAGCTGGGACCCACCTTGGTGGGAGGCTGACTTGTGGGCCTACTAAGTTGATGGGGATGAAGGGCTTTGTCAACTTAGTCAATATGAACGATTCTAGCTCCAGTGACCGTACGATGTCCATCCAACGGTCGTAGTGCTTCTTCAACCTCTGGTCTTCTTGCTCCAGCCGCCCAAAGCAGCGTCGGTCGTGCCGCATGCTCCTGCCTCCCGTGGCCGGCTGTGCTGCCGCGGAGGCCTCACCGCCCCCTACTATTCCCACCGCTGGCCAGGACCTGCGGCGACGGCAGCCGCACACCGCAGCCAAACCAGTGAACCCTTGTACTCCTCTCCGCGCGGGCTTCCACTGCCGCGTCTTCCCCGGCTCCGCGTCGTCCCCTTCCTAGGCCTCTCCGTCGTCCACCGCCGTGGTGCTCTCGGCGCGGCGTGGTCAATGTGGTCAACGACCGACTTCCATCGGAAGAGTACTGTGCGTGGAGATGCTGATAGCTGGGTCCACGGCCGCAGCAAGGAAGTGCCTCCTTATTATGCGCAAAATAATTATTCCTCCACCTGACAGCAGGGACCCACCGGACGGGCCACCGTATTTCGTGAAAAAACATTTGCCCCTGACTGGTGGGACCCACCAGCTACATCTTCGCACGCAAGGAAGTGCCTGACAATCGGGACCCACCTGGTCGAAGCGTATGTAGCGTTGTCATTCTGGTCGCGAACGTGTACGTACATATATACTGGTCGATGTAGAGGCGTGCACGTGTCGTAGTAGAGGCGCGCACGTAGCATGTACACGTACGTACACTGGCTAGGGTGCAAGAAAGAAAATACGGCCACGTATGTGTACATACGGGCGGGGTCTCGAACGCCTACTCGCGCATACGTACGGCCAGGGCTCGTGTACATGGATGGGTCGGAACGGAGAAACATCATCGTCGTCGTGTTCATGGGGAGGCAACGGAATGCGTCGTGTTCATGGGGAGGCAACGGAATGAATCGTGTTCTTGGGGAGGAAATGGAACACGTGGGAGCCAACCGGCTGGGTCGGAACGGAATGCGTGGTCGTGTTCATCGGGAGGGCTTGGACGGAACAGGCGATGGAAACGAGGCCTGGCGTACCGCAGAACGAAGGAAACGGCCTTGTGTTCGACCGGCCACGTTCAAAACGGGATCCTGTTGATCAGGAGGGGTCTGGCGTACCGCAAAACGGACGAAACGGACTTGTGTTGGAGCGCTACGGTCGAAACGGGGGTCCTGTTCATCGGGAGGGGTGTGGCGTACCGCAAAACGGGACTCCACGGGATACTATTCATCTCCACCGTCGACCTTCTCCAGCCTCCACGAGCTACTGTTCATCCACCGTCGACCTCCTCCAGCCTCCACCTACGACTGTTCATCCATGGGCTCCTGTTCATCCAGCCTCCACCGCGCGCTACTCCACCGGCTACTGTTCAACCAGCCCTCTCCACGAGCTCCTGTTCAACCACCACTCCACGGGCTACTGTTCATCCTGCCCTCCACCATCTACTGTTCATCCTGCCCTCCACGGGGTGGTCCTGTTCATCCATCCCTCCACGGGGTCCTGTTCATCCAGCCCCAACCAGCTCGATCGATCGGGGTCATGTTCATCCAGAGGCAACACCACGGGGTCCTGTTCATCCACCCCCACCGGGAACTGTTCATCCAAACCCCCCCGCAACGCTCACTGTTCATCCAGAGGCAGCATCGATCGGCTTCAGTAGCAGCAGTAGCGAAGGAATCGCTTGATCGGGTTCAGTTAACAGCCATCGATCGATCGCTCGGGTTCAGTAACGCGTAGCCTGCAGTGCAATCGCTCGGGTTCAGTTAGAGCCCAACGCCTCGCTCGGGTTTAGTTAGAGCCAACGCCTCGCACACACGCGCGTACGTGTACGAGAGAAGCGCGCATCGCTCGGCCCCTGACCTCCCACCGTAACCGGGAACTCCCCGAAATTTTCCTCGCCCTCGCTTCTACCACGGTTTTTTCCGTCATGGACGGCCCAAAGAATGTCATTCAGCTGCTTCTCCGGCCTGCCCAGGATGAAAACCCCATTTTCTATCATGATTTTTTGTCATAGAAGTACGAGCCCACCACATCTATGATGATACCGGGTTTTGTCACAATTATCGTCATAGAAGTGTCATATGTATGACAGAAAAAAATTCGTTCGGCCCAAAATGTCACGGATGTGTCTTTTTTTGTAGTGTTGAGAATCAAACGAGAGAGAGGAAGCCATCTAGCTACTAACTATGGACCCGAAGGTCTACAAAGAACTACTCACGCATCATCGGAGAGGCACCAATGGAAGTGGTGAACCCCTCCGTGATGGTGTCTGGAGTGGATCAGGTGGTTCTGGACTCTACGGCGGCTGGAATTGATTTTCGTCGAGTCCCCTAGGGTTTCTGGAATATTGGGGTATTTATAGAGCAAAGAGGCGGTTCAGGGGGCACCTGAGGTGGGCACAACCCACCAGGGCGCGCCTGGGCCTCCTGGCGCGCCCTTGTGGGTTGTGCTCCAAGATTATAAAAAATGATATAAAATGACTATAAAATAATTATAAAACATCCAAGATTGATAATATAACAGCATGGAACAATCAAAAATTATAGATACGTTGGAGAAGTATCAGCATCCCCAAGCTTAATTCTTGCTCGTCCTCGAGTAGGTAAATGATAAAAACAGAATTTTTGATGTGGAATGCTGCTTAACATGTCATATCATATTCTTTTATTTATAGCATGGACATTTGGACTTTTATATTTTTCAAAGCAATAGTCTAGTTTTGACATGATAATTTAAATACTCAAGCATATCATCAAGCAACCAAGTCTTTCAAAATATCAACGCTAAAATAAGCTATCCCTAGCCAATTATGTTCAATCATTGATGCATTCATGAAACACACTCGCATATTAACTACACCCAATGCTCAATTATGATCATAGTGCCTCCTAGTTGGTGCTTTATAAGAGAAGATGGAGACTCAAATTCAAAACAAAAATTGCATAAAGTAAAAGAAAGGCCCTTCGCGGAGGGAAGTAGGAATTTGTAGAGGTGCTAGAGCTCAAAGCGAAAATTGAGAGATAAAAACATTTTGAGAGGCATACTTTTCCCACAACGAAAATGACTTAGAGTTCCCAACACTTTCCATGCTAGATACATCATAGGCGGTTCCCAAACAGATATTAAAGTTTATTCCTTTTCCACCATACTTTCACTTTCCATGGCTAACCGTATCCACGGGTGCCTTCCATACCAACACTTTCCAAAGAATTTATTATTTGACAACATAAAGTAAATTCATTTTTCGTTTCGGGACTGGGCATCCCTAATACTTTTACCTTACTCTCGTGCAATGACAAGTGAATAAACACTCATCGTGAGAATAACACATCTAGCATGGAAAATATTAGCCACTCCTCACCTCCTTATTAGCGGTACGAGCACACAAAAGAGAATTTTATTTTGAATATTAGAGATGGCACATACAAATTTGCTTAGAACGGTAAAAGAATACCACATATAGGTAGGTATAGTGGACTCATATGGCAAAACTGGTTTAAAGGTTTTTGGATGCACAAGTAGTGATCATAGTTAGTGCAAAATGAAGGCTAGCAAAAGATTGAGAAGCGACCAACCAAGAAACGAATAATCTCATAAGCGAGCATTAAGCATAATTAACACTGAATAATGCACCACAAGTAGGATATAATTTCATTGCATAATTGTTGACTTTCGTGCTTGCATAGGGAATCACAAACCTTAACACCAATATTCTTACTAAAGCATAATTACTCATCAAGATGACTCACATATCACATCATCATATCTCAAAACTATTACTAAGAGTCAAGTTTATTTTGTCCAATGATCTTCATGAAATTTTTATTATATCCTTCTTGGACATCTATCACTTTGGAACTAATTTCCATATGTTGCTTTTGATAAGCTCAAACAAATATAAGTGGAGATCATGAGCATAAAATTTCTTTGTCTCAAATTAATTTAAGTGAAGCAAGAGAGAATTTCTTGAAAATTTTACTAACTCTCAAATAAATCTAAGTGAAGCAAGAGAGCATTTCTTCAAAAATACTAAAGCACACCATGCTCAAAAAGATATAAGTGAAGCACTAGAGCAAATCCATAGCTCATAAACATTTAAGTGAAGCATAGAGAGCAATTCTAACAAGTCATGGCATAATTTTGGCTCTCTCAAATAGGTGTGTCAAGCAAGGAATCAAGACTTGGAACACATAATAAAACAAGCAAATACTCTTACCATACAAGACGCTCCAAGCAAAACACATAGTATGTGACGAATAAAAATATAGCTTCGAGTAAAATACCGATGGTCGTTAGAAGAAAGAGGGGATGCCACTCGGGGCATCCCCAAGCTTAGTTGCTTGCTCTCTTTTGGATAATATCTTGGGATGCCGGGGCATCCCCAAGCTTAGGCTCTTCTTACTCCTTATTCCTTCATCCATCATAAGATAACCCAAAACTTGAAAACTTCAATCACACAAAACTCCAACAAAACCTTCGTGAGACCGTTAGTATAATAAAAGCATATCACTACTATAAGTACTGTAGAAAACCAACTCATATTTTTCCCTTGCATTATATCTACTGTATTCCAACTTTTCTCTGGAAAAACTTATCAAAGAAAACCATAGAGCCATCAAAACAAGCACACAACGCAAAGAAAACATAATCTGTCAAAAACAGAATAGTCTGTAGCAATCTGGATATTTTGAATAATTTTGTAACTCCAAAAACTCTAAGAAATTAGGACGACCTAGGAAATTTGTATATTAATCTTCTGTAAAAAGAATTGGTATTTTATCGCTCTCTGGTTAAAAACGAAAATTATTTTCGCGAGCGCAAAAGTTTCTGTTTTTCAGCAAGATCAAACAACTATCACCCAAGAAGATCCTAAAGGCTTTACTTTGCACATACACTAATTAAGACACAAAAAACAGAATCATAACAGTAGCATAATTGTGCTAACACTCAAGAACAGAAAGCAAAAAGCAAAAATAAATTTTATTCATTGGGTTGCCTCCCAACAAGTGCTATCGTTTTATGCCCTAGCTAGGCATAAGATTTCAATGATGCTCACACAAAAGATAATAATTGAATCTCGAAGAGAGTATCATGAAGCATGTGAAAATCACTTTTAAGTCTAACATACTTCCTATGCACAGAAATTTTATAAGTAAACAAATTATTAAAACAAGCAAAAACTAGCATAAACAAGGAAAAGGAATAAAGCATTGACAATCTCAACATGAAGAGAGGTAGTTCAATAACATGAAAATTTCTATGACCATAATTTCCTCTCTTGTAATAATTACATGTAAGATCATACTCAAATTCAACAATATAGCTATCACATAAAATTTTCTCTTCATGATCCACATGCAAGAAAAGTTGACACTCTTCCAAAATAGTGGGGTTATCATCAAATAAAGTCATGACCTCTCCAAGCCCACTTTTATCAAAAAAAATATAAGATTGAACACTCTCCAAATTCGTGGGATTATTTTTACCTAGACTTGACACTCTTCCAAACCCACTTTCAATACTATTGAACACATTATCAATTTTATATTCATTATGAGGCTTAAATAAATTTCCAAGATCATAGGAAACATTATCACCCAATCATGATCATTGCAATAAGTAGTAGACATAGCAAAATTAGCATCCCCAAGCTTAGGGTCTTGCATATTATTGGCACAATTGACATTAATAGAATTTATAATAACATCATTGCAATCATGCTTTTCGTTCAAGGAGCTATCATGAATCACTTCATAAACTTCTTCGTTTAACACTTCATCACAATTTTCAGATTCATAAATCTCAAGCAAAAACTTCATAAAGATAATCCAGTGAACTCAATTCACTAGCAATTGGTTCATCATAATTGGATCTCTTGATAAGATTAGCAAGTGGATGAGGATCCATATGAATTGATTTTTAGCAAGCAAATAGAAGGCACATAGCAACATAAGCAAAGATAGCAAACAAGAGTTTTGACGAGAAAATGGCGAATGAAAAAGAGGGCGAATAAAACGGCAAATTTTTATGAAGTGGGGGAGAGGAAAACGAGAGACAAATGGAAAATAATGTAAATTGCGAGGAGGTGAGATTTGTGATTACGAACCTGGTAGATGTTGAAGATCCTCCCCGACAACGGTGTTAGAAATTCCTTTTGATGCGGCTTGAAGCTATGTCATTATTTCCCCAAAGAGGAAGGGATGATGCAGCACAATGACGGTAGGTATTTCCCTCAGTGATGATACCGAGGTTATCGAACCAGCAGGAGAACCATGAACAACACGTAAGCGACGCCTGCACACAAATAACAACTACTCGCAACCCGACGTATTAAAGGGGTTGTCAATCCCTTCAGGTAACGGTGCCAGAAATTAGCCAAACGGACGTGAATAAATTGTAGTAGATTGATAGATCGAACGCCAAATAAAATAAATGAGAATAAATTGCAGCAATGTATTTTTGTATTTTTGGTTTAATAAATCTGAAAATAAAAGGCAAATAAAATAGATCTGAAGGCAAATATATTAAAGAAGAGACCCGGGGGCCGTAGGTTTCACTAGTGGCTTCTCTCGAGAAAAAAAGCAAACGGTGGGTAAACAAATTACTGTTGGGAAATTGATAGAACTTCAAATAATCATGATGATATCCAGGCTATGATCATTATATAGGCATCACGTCCATGATTAGTAGACCAACTCCTGCCTGCATCTACTACTATTACTCCACACATCGACCGCTACCCAGAATGCATCTAGTGTATTAAGTTCATGGGGAAACGGAGTAATGTAATAAGAACGATGACATGATGTAGACAAGATCTATCTATGTAGAGATAGACCCCATTGTTTTATCCTTAGTAGCAACGATACATACATGTCAGTTCCCCTTCTGTCGCTGGGATCAAGCACCGTAAGATCGAACCCACTACAAAGCATCTCTTCCCATTGCAAGATAAATAGATCAAGTTGGCAAAACAAAACCCAAATATCAGAGAAGAAATCGAGGCTATAAGCAATCATGCATATAAGATATCAAAGAAGATTCAAATAACTTTCATGGATAAAAAGATAGATCTGATCATAAACTCAAAGTTCATCTGATCCCAACAAACACACTGCAAAAAGAGTTACATCATATGGATCTCCAAGAGACCATTGTATTGAGAATCAAACGAGAGAGAGGAAGCCATCCAGCTACTAACTACGGACCCGAAGGTCTACAAAGAACTACTCACGCATCATCGGAGAGGCACCAATGGAAGTGGTGACCCCTCTGTGATGGTGTCTAGATTGGATCTGGTGGTTCTGGACTCTGCGGCGGCTGGAATTGATTTTCGTCGACTCCCCTAGGGTTTCTGGAATATTGGGGTATTTATAGAGCAAAGAGGCGGTTCAGGGGCACCCGAGGTGGGCACAACGCACCAGGGCACGCTGGAATTGATTTTCGTCGACTCCCCTAGGGTTTCTGGAATATTGGGGTATTTATAGAGCAAAGAGGCGGTTCAGGGGCACCCGAGGTGGGCACAACGCACCAGGGCACGCTGGAATTGATTTTCGTCGACTCCCCTAGGGTTTCTGGAATATTGGGGTATTTATAGAGCAAAGAGGCGGTTCAGGGGCACCCGAGGTGGGCACAACGCACCAGGGCACGCTGGAATTGATTTTCGTCGACTCCCCTAGGGTTTCTGGAATATTGGGGTATTTATAGAGCAAAGAGGCGGTTCAGGGGCACCCGAGGTGGGCACAACGCACCAGCGCACCTCGGGTGCCCCTGAACCGCCTCTTTGCTCTATAAATACCCCAATATTCCAGCACCTCGGGTGCCCCTGAACCGCCTCTTTGCTCTATAAATACCCCAATATTCCAGAAAACCTAGGGGAGTTGACGAAAATCAATTCCAGCCGCCGCAGAGTCCAGAACCACCAGATCCAGGCGCGCCCTGGTGGGTTGTGCTCCCCTCGGAGCACCCCTAGGTGCTTCTTCGGCCCACTGGTTGTCTTCTGGTCCAAAAACAATCTCCAAAAAGTTTTGCTGCGTTTGGACTCTGTTTGGTATTGATTTCCTGCGGTGTAAAAAACATGCAAAAAACAACAACTAGCACTTGGCACTATGTCAATAGGGTAGTACCAAAAAATGATATAAAATGACTATAAAATGATTATAAAACATCCAAGATTGATAATATAACAGCATGGAACAATCAAAAATTATAGATACATTGGAGACGTATCACTTGCACACTTTGTTAGGACCTTTAGGATCGACAAAACCTTCTGGTTGCATCATATACAACTCTTCTGTAAGAAATCCATTAAGGAATGCAGTTTTGACATCCATTTGCCAAATTTCACAAAATGCGGAAATTGCTAACATGATTCGGATTGACTTAAGCATCGATACGGGCAAGAAGGTCTCATCGTAGTCAACCCCTTGAACTTGTCGAAAACCTTTTGCGACAAGTCGAGCTTTATAGATGGTGACATTACCATCAGCGTCTGTCTTCTTCTTGAAGATCCATTTATTCTTAATGGCTTGCCGATCATCGGACAACTCCACCAAAGTCCACACTTTGTTCTCATACATGGATCCTATCTCAGATTTCATGGCCTCGAGCCATTTATCAGAATCTGGGCTCATCATAGCTTCTTCATAATTCATAGGTTCGTCATGGTCTAGTAACATGACTTCCAACACAGGATTACCGTACCACTCTGGTGCGGAACATGCTCTGTTCGACCTACGAGGTCGAGTAGTAACTTGATCCGAAGTTTCACGATCATCATCATTAACTTCCTCTCTAGCTAGTTGGTCTAGGCATCACGGGAACGGATTTCTCTGATGTGCTAATTTCCAAATTGAGAAAAGGTACAGTTACCTCATCTAGTTCAACTTTCCTCCCACGCACTTCTTTCGAGAGAAACTCCTTCTCTAGAAATGTTACATTCTTGGCAACAAAGATCTTGCCTTCGGATCTATGGTAGAAGGTGTACCCAATTGTTTCCTTAGGGTATCATATGAAGACACAATTCTTCGATTTTGGTTCGAGCTTATCAGGCTGAAGCCTTTTGACATAAGTGTCGCAACCCCAAACTTTAAGAAATGACGGCTTAGGTTTCTTGCCAATCCATAGTTCATACGGTATTGTCTCAATGGTTTTAGACGGTGCCCTATTTAACGTGAATGCAGCTGTCTCTAATGCATAACCCCAAACTGATAGTGGTAAATCGGTAAGAGACATCATAAATCGCACCATATCTAATAAAGTATGGTTACGACGTTCGGACACACCATTACACTATGGTGTTCCAGATGGCGTGAGTTGTGAAACAATTCCACATTGTTTTGAATGAAGGCCAAACTCGTAACTCAAATATTCGCCTCCGCGATCAAACCGTAGAAACTTTATTTTGTTGTTACGATGATTCTCTACCTCACTCTAAAATTCTTTGAACTTTTCAAATGTTTTAGACTTGTGTTTCATTAAGTAAATATACCCATATCTACTTAAATCATCTATGAAGGTCAGAAAATAACGATACCCGCCGCGTGCCTCAACACTCATCGGACCACATACATCGGTATGTATTATTTCCAGTAAGTCATTATCTCGCTCCGTTGTTCTGGAGAATGGAGTTTTAGTCATCTTGCCCATGATGCATGGTTCGCAAGTATCAAATGATTCATAATCAAGTGATTCCAAAAGTCCATATGCATGGAGTTTCTTCATGCACTTTACACCAATATGACCTAAACGGCAGTGCCACAAGTATGTTGCACTATCATTATCAACTTTGCATCTTTTGGCATCAATATTATATATGAATATGTGTGTCACTACGATCGAGATTCAATAAACCATTCACATTGGGTGTATGACCATAGAAGGTTTTATTCATGTGAATAGAACAACAATTATTCTCTGACTTAAATGAATAAAAAATATTGCAATAAACATGATATAATTATATTCATGCTCAACACAAACACCAAATAACATTTATTTAGGTTCAACACTAATCCCAAAGGTAGAGGGAGTGTGTGATGCTGATCACATCATCCTTGGAATCATTTCCAACACACATTGTCACCTTGCTTTTAACTAGTCTGTGCAACTCCTGTTTCGAGTTACTAATCTTAGCAACTGAACCGGTATCAAATACCTAGGGGTTACTACGAACACTAGTAAAATACACATCAGTAACATGTATATCAAATATACCTTTGTTCACTTTGCCATCCTTCTTATCCGCCAAGTATTTGGGGTAGTTCTGCTTCCAGTGACCAGTACCTTTGAAGTAGAAGCACTCAGTTTCACGCTTGGGTCCAGCTTTGGGCTTCTTCCCGGGAGTGGCAACTTGCCTGCCATTCTTTTTGAAGTTCCATTTATTTCCCTTGCCCCTTTTCTTGAAACTAGTGGTCTTGTTAACCATCAACACTTGATGCTCCTTCTTGATTTCTACCATCACCGATTTCAGCATTGCGAAGAGCTCGGGAATCATTTTCGTCACCCCTTGCATATTATAGTTCATCACGGAGTTCTAGTAGCTTGGTGATAGTAACTAGAGAACTTTGTCAATCACTATCTTATCTGGAAGATTAACTCCCACTTGATTCAAGCGATTGTAGTACCCAGACATTCTGAGCACACGCTCACTGGTTGAGCTATTCTCCTCCATCTTGTAGGCAAAGTACCTGTTAGAGGTCTCATACCTCTCGACACGATCATGAGTCTGAAATACCAATTTCAGCTCTTGGAACATCTCATATGCTCCGTGGCGTTCAAAATGTTTTTGAAGTCCCGGTTCTAAGTCGTAAAGCATGGCGCACTAAACTATCAAGTAGTCATCATATCAAGCTTGCCAAACGTCCATAACGTCTGCATCTGCTCCTGCAACAGGTCTGTCACCTAGAGGTGCATCAAGGACATAATTCTTCTATGCAGCAATGAGGATAATCCTCAGATCACGAACCCGGTCCGCATCATTGCTACCATCATCTTTCAAATTAGTTTTCTCTAGGAACATATCAAAAAAATAGGGGACCTACATCGCGAGCTATTGATCTACAATATAGATTTCTAATACTATCTGGACTAAGTTCATGATAAATTAAGTTCAATTAATCAATTACTGATGAACTCCTACTTAAGTCAACGTCCCTCAAGCTGTCTAAGTGTTACATGATCCAAATCAACTAACCCATGTCCAATCATCACGTGAGATGGGGTAGTCATCAATGATGAACATCTCTATGTTGATCATATCTACTATATAATTCACGTTCGACCTTTCGGTCTCCAGTGTTCCGAGGCCATGTCTGTACATGCTAGGCTCATCCCAAGTATTCCGCGTGTGCAAAACTGTCTTGCACCAGTTGTATGTGAACGCAGAGTCTATCACACCCGATCATCACATGGTGTCTCGACACGATGAGCTGTAGCAATGGTGCATACCCAGGAAGAACACTTTTACCTTGAAATTTAGCGAAGGGGTCATCTTATAATGCTACCGCCGTAGTAAGCAAAATAAGATGCATAAAAGATAAACATCACATGCAATCAAAATATGTGACATGATATGGCCATCATCATCTTGTATGTGAATGCAGAGTCTATCACACCCGATCATCACGTGGTGTCTCGACACGATGAGCTGTAGCAACGGTGCATACCCAGGAAGAACACTTTTACCTTGAAATTTAGTGAAGGGGTCATCTTATAATGCTACCGCTGTAGTAAGCAAAATAAGATGCATAAAAGATAAACATCACATGCAATCAAAATATGTGACATGATATGGCCATCATCATCTTGTGCTTTTGATCTCCATCTCCAAAGCATTGTCATGATCTTCATCATCACCGGCTCGACACCTTGATCTCCATCATTGCATCGTGGTCTTCTCGCCAACTATTGCTTCTACAACTATTGCTAACTCATAGCGATAAAGTAAGGCAATTACATGGCATATGCATTTCATACAATAAAGAGACAACCATAAGGCTCCTGCCGGTTGCCAGATATCTTACAAAACATGATCATCTCATATAATAACATTTATCACATCATGTCTTGACCATATCACATCACAACATGCCCTGTAAAAACAAGTTAGACCTCCTCTACTTTGTTGTGGCAAGTTTTATGTGGGTGCTACGGGCTTCTAGTAAGAACCGTTCTTACCTATGCATAAAACCACAACGGTGTTTCGTCAAGTTTTTTGTTTTAACCTTCTCCAAGGACCGGCCGCAGTCAAATTTGATTCAACTAAAGTAGGAGAAACAGACACCCGCCAGCCACCTTTATGCAAAACTAGTTGCATGTTAGTCGGTGGAACCGGTCTCATGTGCGTGGACATGTAAGGTTAGTCCGGGCCGCTTCATCCCACAATACCGTGATGACCCACAAGTATAGGGGATCTATCGTAGTCCTTTCGATAAGTAAGAGTGTTAAACCCAACGAGGAGTAGAAGAAATGATAAGCGGTTTTCGGCAAGGTATTCTCTGCAAGCACTAAAATTATCTATAACAGATAGTTTTGTGATAAGGTAATTTGTAACGAGTAGCAAGTAATAAAAGTAAATAAAGTGCAGCAAGATGGCTCAATCCTTTTTGTAGCAAAGGACAAGCCTAGACAAACTCTTATATGAAGGAAAGCGCTCCCGAGGACACATGGGAATTATCATCAAGCTAGTTTTCATCACGTTCATATGATTCGCGTTCGGTACTTTGATAATTTGATATGTGGGTGGACCGGTGCTTGGGTACTGTCCTTACTTGGACAAGCATCCCACTTATGATTAACCCCCATTGCAAGCATCCACAACTACAACAGAAGTATTAAGGTAAACCTAACCATAGCATGAAACATATGGATCCAAATCAGCCCCTTACGAAGCAACGCATAAACAAGGGTTTAAGCTTCTGTCACTCTTGCAACCCATCATCTACTTATTACTTCCCAAGGCCTCCCTCTAGGCCCAAACAATGGTGAAGTGTCATGTAGTCGACGTTCACATGACACCACTAGAGGGATAACAACATACATCTCATCAAAATATCGAACGAATACCAAATTCACATCACTACTAATAGCAAGACTTCTCCCATGTCCTCAGGAACAAACGTAACTACTCACAAAGTATGTTCATGTTCATAATCAGAGGGGTATTAATATGCATAATGGATCTGAACATATAATCTTCCACCAAGTAAACCAACTAGCATCAACTACAAGGAGTAATCAACACTACTAGCAACCCACAGGTACTAATCTGAGGTTTGGATACAAAGATTGGAAACAAGAGATGAACTAGGGTTTGAGATGAGATGGTGCTGGTGAAGATGTTGATGGAGATTGACCCTCTCCTGATGAGAGGATCGTTGGTGGTGACGATGGTGATGATTTCCCCCTCCCGGAGGGAAGTTTCCCCGGCAGAACAGCTCCGCCAAAGCCCTAGATTGGTTCCGCCAAGGTTCCGCCTCATGGCGGCGGAGTCTCGTCCTGAAAGTTTGCTTATGAGTTTTTTCTCAGACGAAAGACCTCATATAGCAGAAGATGGGCATCGGAGGGCCACCAGGGGGTCCACGAGGCAGGGGGCGCGCCCAAGGGGTAGGGCGCGCCCCCACCCTCGTGGCCAAGGTGTGGCCCCCTCTGGTACTTCTTGCGCTCAGTATTTTTTATATATTCTGGAAATAGCTTCCGTGAAGTTTCTTGACTTTTGGAGCTGTGCAGAATAGGTCTATAATATTTGCTCCTTTTCCAGCCCAGAATCCCAGCTGCCGGCATTCTCCCTCTTTATGTAAACCTTGTAAAATAAGAGAGAATAGGCATAAGTATTGTGACATAATGTGTAATAACAGCCCATAATGCAATAAATATCGATATAAAAGCATGATGCAAAATGGACGTATGACCTCCCCCAAGCTTAGACCTCGCTTGTCCTCAAGCAGAAGCCGAAATCAAAAAATATGTCCACGTGTTTAGAGATAGAGGTGTCGATAAAAATAAAATACAGACACGAGGGCATCATGATCATTCTTAGAACAGCAACATATATATATTTTTCATATGATCTCTTATGCTAAAGTAGCAATTCAATCACAATTTCAAGTATGAATCATAAACTTCGTTGAGAACCAACAAACTCTAATCTCAGTCATTGAGGCAATTGCAATTTATCATAACATAAGAAAGAGTCAATATAAGAGCTTTTCAGCAAGTCCACATACTCAACTATCATTTAGTCTTTCACAATTGCTAACACTCACGCAATATTTATGGGTATGGAGTTTTAATCGGACACAGAGAAAGATAGCGGCTTATAGTTTTGCCTTCCAACGTTTTACCTCAAGGGTAATGTCAACCATAATAGTTCATGAAAACTCACATCCAATTAGCTATATATATCTGGATCTTCCCAACACATTGTGCTTGCCAAAGGATAAAATGTAAAAGGAAAGGTGAAGATCACCATGACTCTTATATAAGGTAGAAGATAAAAGTAAAAGATAGGCCCTTCGCAGAGGGAAGCAGAGGTTGTAATGCGCTTTTATGGTTGGATGCACAAAATCTTAATGCAAAAGAACGTCACTTTATATTACCACTTGTGATATGGACCTTTATTATGCAGTCCGTCACTTTTATTTCTTCCATATCACAAGATCGTATAAATCTTATTTTCTCCGCACTAATAAGTCATACATATTTAGAGAGAAATTTTTATTGCTTGCACAAATGACAACTTACTTGAAGGATCTTACTCAATCCATAGGTAGATATGGTGGACTCTCATGGCAAAACTAGGTTTAAGGATATTTGGAAACACAAGTAGTATCTCTACTTGGTGCAAAGAAATTGGCTAGCAAGAGAGGGAAAGGCAAGCTCAACATGTTGGATGATCCATGACAATATAATTTATCTCAGATGAAAGAAAACATAACCCATTACGTTGTCTTCCTTGTCCAACGTCAACTCTTTAGCATATCATACTTTAATGAGTGCTCACAATCATAAAAGATGTCCAAGATAGTATATTTATATGTGAACCTCTCTTTCTTTATTACTTCATATTAATTGCAACGATGACCAAAACTATGTTTGTCAACTCTCAACAACTTTTAGTCATCATACTCTTTATATGTGAGCTCATTACTCTCCATAAGATCCATATGATCTCTTTATTTCTTTTTATTCTTTCTCTTTTTATTTTATTCCCTCAAGATCATAGCAAAATAATCAATCCCTTGACTCAACACTAAACTTCATTATATATAGCTCACAGACTCGATTACATAGAAGGATCATAAAGCAAAAACTCACAACTAGATCATACTAAAACTTTATTCTACTAGATCAATATATTATCAAAAGGATTGAACTAAGAAAAACGGTAACGATAAAAGTGATGGTGATACTATACCAGGGGACTCCCCCAAGATTGGCAGTTGCCAAGGGGGGTACCCATACCCATGTGATTATATCTCTTTTGCTGGTGAAGGATATGGAGGTGATGATGGATAGTCACACATCGAGGGTAGGAGGTCCTCCAACTTGCAGATAATGCCCTTGAGTGCGATGATATGCTCCTTCAACAAAAAAACTCAATCATCTTGAAAGATTCGATCTCAGCTGGGGTAAGAAGATTGTGATCAAGTTGAAGGATGTCTTCTGCTGCCGGAACTTGGTCCTCCGTGACCTTCTTGATCCCTTCATCCTTGCTGATCTCCATGGGTTCTTCCCTCTTCAGCTCTATCTTCATTAGCCAAGCATCGTTGTCACCATTGTTGGGGGAGGGAGACGACATGATGCCTGGCCTTGACAACCATGGCATAAAGCAGCTCAAAACAAGGACAAAGGATAATTGCATGATACGGTGGTCAAAACCTTCGAGAGATTATATAATGAATTTTTACCGACCAAAAGAAGTATCGTGCAAGAAAACGGAGGCCGGAGAGCACACAAGGTGCCCACGAGGCAGGGGGCGCACCCAAAGGGGTAGGGCGCGCCTCCCACCCTCGTGGGAGCCTCGTGTCCTTCCCGGACTACTTCTTATTTTCCTATTTTTCTAAATATTCCAAAACGGAGAAAAATTGCCATTAGAACTATTTTGGAGTCGGTTTACTTACCGTACCACATACCTATTCCTTTTTGGGGTCTGAAACGTTCTTGAAAGTGTCCCTTATGTATTCCTCCGGGGTTACGGTTTCGATAATATTAGTTTCAACATTTACAGGACTACCTGAGATATAATGTTTAATTCTTTGATCGTTCACCACCTTCGGATTTGTGCCTTCGAAGTTGTTGATTTTTATGGCACCGAAATGATAGACCTCCTCGATAACGTAAGGACCTTCTCATCTAGAGAGAAGTTTTCCTGCAAAAAATCTTAAACGAGAGTTGTATAACAATACATAATCACCTACATTAAACTCACGCTTTTGTATCCTTTTGTCATGCCATCTTTTAAATTTTTCTTTAAACAGCTTGGCATTCTCATAGGCTTGGGTTCTCCATTCATCTAGTGAGCTAATGTCAAATAACCTCTTCTCACCAGCAAGTTTAAAATCATAATTGAGCTCTTTAATAGCCCAATATGCCTTATGTTCTAGTTCGAGAGGTAACTGACATGCTTTTCCATAAACCATTTTATACGGAGACTTACCAATAGGATTTTTATATGCAGTTCTATAGGCCCATAATGCATCATCAAGTTTCTTGGATCAATTCTTCCTAGATCTATTAACAGTCTTTTGCAAAATTAATTTGAGCTCCCTATTACTCAATTCTACTTGACCACTAGACTATGGGTGATAAGGTGATGCAATTCTATGATTAACATCATACTTAGCAAGCATTTTACGAAAGGCACCATGAATAAAATGTGAACCACCATCAGTCATTAAATATCTAGGGACTCCAAACCTCGGAAAAATAACTTCTTTAAGCATCTTAATAGAGGTGTTATGAACAGCACTACTAGTTGGAATAGCTTCTACCCACTTAGTAACGTAATCAACAGCAACTAAAATATGTGTATACCCATTAGAGGAAGGAAATGGTCCCATATAATCAAAGCCCCAAACATCAAATGGTTCAATAACAAGTGAATAATTCATAGGAATTTCTTGATGTCTACTAATTTTACCAATTCTTTGACATTCATCACAAGATAATACAAACTTACGAGCATCCTTGAAGATAGTAGGCATATAAAAACCGGATTGCAATACCTTATGCGCAGTTCTATCTCCAGCGTGGTGTCCTCCATAAGCTTCAGAGTGACACTTGCGTAGGATCTGTTCCTGTTCATGCTCAGGTATAAAACGTCTAATAACACCATCTACTCCTTCTTTATAAAGGTGTGGGCATCCCATAAGTTATGTCTTAAATCGTAGAAAAACCTTTTCTTTTGCTAGTATGTGAAACTAGGTGGTATAAATTTAGCAACAATGTAATTAACATAATCAACATACCATTGAGCAGTGCGAGAAGCATTTATGACAGCTAATTGTTCATCAGGAAAGCTATCATCAATAGGTAGTGGGTCATCAAGAATATTTTCTAACCTAGACAAGTTGTCTGCAACAGGGTTCTCAGCTCCCTTTCTATCAATAATATGCAAATCAAATTCTTGTAGCAAGAGAACCCATCTAATAAGTCTAGGTTTAGCATCTTTCTTTTCCATAAGGTATTTAATAGCAGCATGATCAGTGTGAATAGTTACTTTAGAATCAACAATATAAGGTCTGAACTTATCACAAGCAAAAACAACTGCTAAAAATTCTTTTTCAGTGGTAGCATAATTTCTCTGGGCATTGTCTAGAGTTTTACTAGCATATTGAATAACATTTAATTTCTTATCAACTCTTTGCCCTAGAACAGCCCCTACAGCATAATCACTAGCATCACACATAATTTCAAAGGGTAAATTCCAATCAGGTGGCTGAACAATAGGTGCAGAAATTAATGCTTTCTTAAGTATTTCAAATGCTTCTACACAATCATCATCAAAGACAAAAGGAATATCTTTTTGTAATACTTTAGTCAGAGGCCGAGAAATATTTGAGAAGTCCTTAATGAACCTCCTATAAAAACAGGCGTGACCGAGGAAACTTGTTATACCTTTGATGTCCTTGGGACACGACATCTTTTCAATAGCATCAACTTTAGCTTTGTTAACTTCAATACCTCTTTCAGAATTTTATGCCCCAAGACAATACCTTCATTAACCATAAAGTGGCACTTCTCCCAATTTAAGACAAGATTAGTTTCTTCACATCTCTGCAAAACTCGATCAAAGTTGCTCAAGCAATCGTCAAAAGAGGATCCATAAACGGAGAAATCATCCATGAAAACCACACAAATATTTTCACAAAAGTCAGAGAATATAGCCATCATGCATCTTTGAAAGGTAGCAGGTGCATTATATAAACCAAAAGGCATACGTCTATAAGCAAAGGTACCGAAAGGGCAAGTAAAAGTGGTCTTTGCTTGATCATCAGCTAACACAGGTATTTAAGAGAAGCCAGAGTAACCATCTAGAAAGCAAAAATGTGTATGTTTGGATAATCTTTCTAGCATTTTATCAATAAAAGGCAAAGGGTAATGATCTTTTTTAGTAGCTTTATTTATTTGCGGAAACCAATTACCATCCTATAACCTGTAATAATTCTTTGTGGAATCAATTCATCTTTATCATTAGGAACGACAGTAATACCTCCCTTCTTAGGGACACAATGGACATGACTTACCCACTGACTATCAGCAACGGGATAAATTATACCTGCCTCAAGGAGCTTTAATATTTCCTTTCTTACCACTTCTTTCATCTTAGGATTTAGCCGTCGTTGGTGATCAATAACTGGTTTGGCATCCTTCTCCAAATTTATTTTGTGTTGACATAGAGTGGGACTAATGCTCTTAAGATCATCAAGAGTATATCCAATAGCAGCACGGTGCTTCTTCAGAGTTTTCAATAATTTCTTTTCTTCATGCTCTGAAAGGTTAGCACTAATAATAACAGGATATATTTTCTTTTCATCAAGATAAGCATATTTAAGAGTATCAGGCAATGGTTTAAGCTCAAACACGGGATCACCCTTGGGTGGAGGAGGATCCCCTAGGATTTCAATAGGCAAATTGTGTTTCAGAATGGGTCCTTGTTTAAATAATACTTCATCTATTTCCCTTCTTTCATTCATAAACATATCATTCTCATGGTCTAGCAAATATTGTTCTAAAGGATCATTAGGAGGCACAACAATAGAAGCAAGACCGATAATTTCATCTCTACTAGGAAATTCTTCATCATGGGGTTGTCTACGAAATTTAGAAAAATTAAACTCATGAGACATATCATCCAAACCAATAGTAACAACATCCTTCTTGCAATCTATCTTAGCATTAACAGTATTCAAGAAGGGTCTACCAAATATAATGGGGCAAAAGCTATCTTGAGGGGAACCAAGAATAAGGAAATCAGCAGGATATTTAGCCTTCCCACACAAGACTTCAATGTCTCTAACAATCCCAATTGGTGAAATAGTATCCCTATTAGCAAGCTTAATGGTAACATCGATATCTTCTATCTCAGCTGGTGCAATATCATGCATAATTTCTTTGAATAAGGAAATAGGTATTGCACTAGCACTAGCACCCATATCACACAAGCCATGATAACAATGATCTCCTATTTTAATAGAAATAACAGGCATGCCTACCACAGGTCTATGTTTATCTTTAGCACAGGTTTTGCAATTCTTGCAGTCTCATCACAAAAGTAAATAACATGCCCATCAATATTATCAGCCAAGAGATCTTTAACAATAGCAATATTAGGTTCAACTTTAACTTGCTCAGGGGGTTCATAAGTTCTAGTATTACTTTTACGAACCACAGTTGAAGCTTTAGCATGATCCTTTACTCTAACAGGGAAGGCGGTTTCTCAACATAAGTAGTAGGAACAATAGGATCATTATAAGTGAGAGTCTTTTCTTCAACTTTAATAGGTTCAACTACTTTTACTTCTATGGGAGGATGATATTTAAACCTGTCGGTGTACAAAAAGAGGGGTGCACTTTTTGTACCCCTATAACTTTGCACGGGCAGTCAAAGCCGCGGGTACCACCACACCAAGAAAGGTAAGGGATGTGAGCCAGGGTAAGACCGAAGCTCAAGGGAACTAGGACGACGCCAAGGCCAAAACCACGAAGAACAAAGGAGACGAAGCGGACTCCCCCGGCAAGATCCTTGCCGGGAGACAGTTTTAGCAACCCCAAGACCCTTGCCGCGGCAACTCACGCCACGCCTACGGAGCAAATCACCCTTGAGTCCACTGCCCCCATGGGGCAAGGATTCGGGAGACATCCCCGTGGTGGCATGCAGATCTTTGTGAAGACATTCAAGATCAGATACATACAATAGAAGATGACGATCCTTGGCGGGATCCCAGCCAAGGAAGGCCACAAGGCCCCTGGCAAGCGCCTTGCCGGGGATGACAGCAAGCGCCCTGGCAAGACCCTTGCCGGGGCCCCGACAAGGCCCTTGCCAAGAACATCCGTAGGGCCACCATCAGGCCCACGCTGACTAAACCTCCACCACCGTACGCATGCAGCTGCGGACCCAACCAGCTGGGCGGGCACCCGCGTGGCGGCATGCAGATCTTCGTGAAGACCCACCACTGCGCCACCTTAGCTGCCTGCCTACGTGCATGGCATCACAGGCATCGCTGGCCAGGGCGCGTGTCGACACAAGAAGGAGCGGCGACGGACGAGACAGGTTTCTCCCCCGTCCCCGATAAAGCAAGGACACCTAAGCAAGACACATTAAATGCGCCTTGTCATGTAATGCGAGGGATAACCTCGCATCACTGTACCCTTTCCACCTCCTGCGTGCCACTGTGGCAACCCCTTTTTCTATAAAAGGAGGCCCGAGGCGACCAGGAGGAGGATTCGGCTTTTTGGAGCTCCTAATGCCCCAGAGCTAGCTCAAGAACATGAATATACATCCACCAAAGCAGGAGTAGGGTTTTACGCATCCTCGCGGCCCGAACCTGGATAAACAAACTGTGTACTATCTGTTTGATCCGCTCTTCTCACGACCCCGTGCCCCGCTAACCATAGTAGGGATTCTTGTGATCCCATAGGTGTCGTTCCCACCGACATCTTTGGCGCGCCAGGTAGGGGGCGCAGTTGTGAGAATTGGCTCTAGCAGTTAGCCCAGCACTCCTTCGTCTTCGTGGCCCTTGGAGAAGAAAGGAGGCCAGAAGATCGGCACTCGAGCGACTGCAAACAGAAGCTAAGTTGCACTGAACCCTTATTTGTTCTATCCTTCTTATATGAGATTATTCCCCCCGGAGATGTCACGCCTTTGTATGAGAAACCTGCACGCCAGGGGGCTCTCCCACGATCAGCAATGCCCTTGCCCTATTTTGAGTCCGCTCAACAGCTCAAGCGGCTGCGTCGAGAATGGCAGAGTAGCCTTCCGCGATCAACAACGCTCTCGATTCTGACTCGAGTCAAGCTCGACAGTTCGAGCGGCCGCGTTCAGAACGGTAAGGTGGCTCGTCCGGCAGCACGCATACCCGGTAGGCCCATGGGGATCCGTCCCCAAAACGCCGCTAGGGGCTTCCGCGCCGGCGAACCTACCCAATCGACGTAGGGCGCGCATACAAAGAGAAATTGAACGGGGAAATAACATGCATGAAAATTAAGAGTACTGCAAAAGTTATGTTACATCACATCATTGCTGCGGTTCTAACTAAAGATAAAATTTGTCTTGGTCGGGAACCTGCAGCGGCGAAGAAGAACGGGATGCCTAATCCCGGCGCTGGCCTTCCACCCTCTTGATTTCGCCGATACTGCTGATGATGGGCTTGATGCGCTCCTTGAGCACCATGAGGTCAGTACCATCCGGCAAGCTATCCATCGCGGCTTCGAAGTCGAGGTTGGGATTCCAGTACGCCATCTTGGTGAGGACCTTGGTCATGGCCCCCCGGCAAAGTCGCCGGGCCTCCCTGGCCAACATGGTCGCTCTGTTGGAGTGAAGATAAGCCAAGGCTCCAAGGACGCCCTCGAAGAACTGGGTCAACTTGGCGTTGACGGCCCCGCTGCGCTCAGGGGCATACCTCACGTTTGGCATCCCCATGGTGACCAACTGCGAGGTGACCCTGCCGTCGACGTCCTCCAGATGGCTGATCCATCTGTTCTCGCCCGCCACATATTCCTGGTGGGAGGCGGCCTCGTTCGCCCGCAGCTGCTTCTCCTCCTCCAGGCTCCTGGTCAAGGTCTCCTCCCGAGCTCTGCTCCCCGACAACATCTTCTCGAGATTCTCCAGCTTCAGCTTGAGATCTCTGATGGAGTTTTGCGCTTCAGAGAGCTCCCCAGCCCTGCTGATGACCGCTCCTTGCGCCTCTACCAAGGCGCTGTTGAGCATGCTCTTCTCGTTGGACAGCTTGAGGGCCTGCTCCTTCAGCTCGTCCCGCTCTACCTCCAACTCCTTCACCTTGGCGGCATGGGCCAGAGCTTGGGCATCGAGTGCCTCTTTGTGCCTCTGCTCCAGCTTGCAAGTCCGTCGCACGATAAGGGCCTCGAGGTCCTCATCCTTGCCGCGGTGCGTTGCGGCAAGCTTCGCCTCACGCACGGAGAGGTCCTCTTCCTGGGAATCCAATGCGGCTTGATGCTGGTTCCGGGCGGCCTCGGCCGCGACAGCCAAGTTCGCCGCCTTTTCCTGGGCCTTCTCGATGTCAGCCATCTTCATGGTGAGCTCTACATCGCGCTTGGCCAATTCCCCCTGAAAGGCCCTCTGCTCCTCGCAAGTCTGGTGAAACCAGGTCTGCATCTCAGCAACGCGCGCCTTGAAGTCCACCTCTGCCTTGTCCACCGTTGCCATCCTGGACTTGACCTTGTCCAGGCGAGCACGGTAGAGCACTTGGAGCTTTCGGAAATTGGCCCCCATGGCATGGAAAAGCCGCTCTTCTGGAGAACCATCACCGCCAACGCCCGGTTCATCGACCACCTCGAGCCCAGTGGCAGCAAGCACCTCGCCGTCAAAGACTTCTCCTTCGGCGGGCGCTCGGGAACTTGACGCCCCTGGAAGATGGACAAAAAGATCGTCGCCCACCTTCAGATATCTGCCGGGGCCCGAGGTTGAGGAGGAGGGAGGCTGATCATAAACCACCTCTTCCTCGGCGGTGGCCTTGCCGGCCTCCCCGGCAGGCCCACCGCTGGCACCCTCGGCAGAAGCCTCGCCGGTCGCCTTCGCGGCCCCCGCAGCGGTGTCCTCGGCAGCATCCTTGGCGGCCTCATCGGCGGCGACCTTGTCAGCATCTCTGGCGGCCTCCTCGGCGGCAATCCTATCGGCCTCCGCCGCGACCTCCTCAGCAATATTCCCAACAACAGTATCCACGTCCTCCATATCTATTGAAGGAGGGCCTGGGCAGTAATGGGAGCAATGAAGCCAAGAAAAAGAATAAGGGAAAAACAGAGACGGAGGACAGGCGACTCACCAGTGCCAAGCTGTGAAGCGGAAGTCCCCTCCCCGCCAGCATTTGGCGTCGTGGCAGAGTCACCAGCGCCCAAGTTCCCCTCTTCCTCCATGGGTGTGGGCTCCGTGCTTGATGCCCTTGCCGGGGACGCCCCTCGCGGCGGCGTAGTCGACGGGGGTGGTGTGTTGGGGGTAGCCCTCTGCGGCTCCTCCAGCTGCCACTGCCCTCCTGCAAACCCGACAAGGTCAACACCATAGCATCGAACGCCTACCACATGTCGAATAAGAGGAGGGTGAAGAACTTACGCTGGGGGCTGTGCCGGGGGCTGCTGTCCGGGCTACTCAACACCACCAGTGGCGTCTTTGAAGCCCCAGCCGGGGGCTGACTGCTCGCCGAGGCCTTCACCCTCTTCACCCTCTGGGCTAATGTCTCTGCATCCCTACAAAAGCAAAAACGGATCAGGAGAGGTGACTTAATTTGGGGGAATGGAAATGGCAGTAAGGAACGGAGTACTTACTCGTCATCCATCTCCTCCTCCTCCACCACTTTCCTTTTCCTCTTTGGGCTGAGAGGCCCGAGATCAAAAGCGACCTCCGCGTCGACATCCGAGTCGACATCTGCTGGAGGAGGCGAAGAAGGCGAGGTTTGTGCGCGCCCAGATGAGGAAGGGACTGTTGTCTTCTTCTTCTTAGCGGCCTTTGTCAGCCTCTTCGCTGCCGTGGCCCTCGGGTGACGCCCGGACCCCTCCAGGGTCAATTGAGGCCGTATAGCCCTGCCGGGCCGAACCGGCTCGCCGGAGCCAGACTGCCGCAGGACTCACCCTCTTCCCCTGGCTGGCGTCGAGCCCGCCGCCACATCCTCCTCCCCCGACGACTCCTCGGCCGCATCTTCGACAAGTGGAGCTCCCGTGTCGGCGCTGCTAACCTCCCCGGAGGCCGCCGCCCATCGGGTGAGCTCCTCTTCCTCCGCAGCCGTTGCGGCCTTGTCCTCCACACACCCGGCGCTGCCGGCCTCCATGGCAAGCTGTGCCTCCCTCGCCCTAGTGGCGATGTAGTCCAGCTCTGCCTGGGTAGTGTCCATGACAAGCCACCGCTCGGCGTCAGCATTGACATATACCTCGATCAGGGTGTCAAAGAATTGCTGCACATTCGCATCCTTCGGCTCCTTCCAGCTCGGGACAGGGCCATGCGCATTACAGTCCGGCATCATAGCGATGATCTTGGACCGACATGAATTATTGCACAACGGGACCACCCCCGCTGGCAACTTGAAAAACGGCCCCTTGAGGGCCTTGCCGACCTTTGCGGCAGCCCTCGCGGCTTTGCCGGTCCGTTCGACCTCGCCGTCGCGACCCACATCAAGCTGAAAAAGCCGCTGGCAGAAGTGGGCAAGCGCCATCACCGTGAAATTATGGTCGAGGCCAGGGCGGAGTCGCATAATGTCAGCCGGATTCGTAAAGAGCCAGGCTGGCCTCCCCTTGTTGTGCAACGGGGCGATCCGGCGGCGAATGAAGTCCGCCCCGATCATCTCAAGGGTGAGTCCAGCCCTGGTCAGCCGGAGAATCCTGGTGGTGGTGACAGTGAGCATCCCGTCGGCGGCGGCGACATCACCCCAATCGCTGCCGCGAACCGGCGGCACTCAGCGGACCTTGTAGAATTCCGGCGGGTCTTCATCTTCAATCCAGCACCACCGGCCACGCCATTCCTCCCACCTCTCCTTCACGGCACCGTCCGGGTACGCCCCCTTGGATCTTGGGATCCAGGTGACGCAACCAGAGACGGCACCTCCCGGCTGGATCCGAGGGGAGAAATAATGGCAGAAGAGTGCCGTGTTGGGCTGCACCCCGGAAGAGCCTTCGCAAAGATGCGCAAAGAAAACCATGCACACCACCGCATTCGGAGTAAAATCCAAGAGGCGAAAGCCGAAGGTGTGCATAATGTCGCAGAAGAAATCGGAAAAAGGGGGGCATAACCCGCAAGAAAGATAATCGACGAAAAAGGGATACCGATTTGGGGCAGGATCGGCGCAAGTGGCAGGAATGACGCGCGTCGCCGGATGTCCTGAATTCTCTCCCCCCGTCTTAACTCCCCATAGAGGCCTGAAGGAGGCCCGGAGCTCACGAACATCAACTGTCGAGGGGAAGAAGAAGGTGGACTTCGTCCGGTCCCCCAATAGGGCACTCTCCGGCGGCTCCATAGTCCCAGCGCCCTTGGCCACCCCCTTGCCCTTGATGGATTTGGGCGCCATGGCGGCTAAGAAAGTTAGAGGACTGAGGGAGGGGGATGGCGAAGCAACGACGGCGGAAGCTTAGGAAGGAAGGAAGAGAGGAAACGGCGGCTCTAAGATTGGAGAAGGCACGAGGAAAGAGGAGAAAGTGAGCAGCGCGCCCACGGTTATTCCTTTTTTATGGGGGAAAACACGGGCCGCCTCCTTTCACATTAACTGTGATGTGACGCATGCCCGCGGGAAGCAACCCCACGCATGCCGCCCACATCGCACGCGCCTCCCGACGCCGCCCCACACGCGGGAGTCGTGGGAAGCGCAACGCGCGAAAAATCTTACCACGGTAAAAAAACCGCCCCGCCTGCCCGCGCACCATTTTTGGGCCTAGCCCAACAACGCGTTGCGCTTATGTGTGGCCCAGGCCCGGGGGCTCCTGTCGGTGTACAGAAAGAGGGGTGCACTTTTTGTACCCCTATAACTGTGCACGGGCAGTCAGAGCTGCGGGCACCACCACACCAAGCAAGGCAAGGGAGGTGATCCAGGGTAAGACCGAAGCTCAAGGGAACTAGGACAACGCCAAGGCCAAAACCACGAAGAACAAAGGAGACGAAGCGGACTCCCCCGGCAAGATCCTTGTCGGGAGACAGTTTTAGCAACCCCGGCAAGACCCTTGCCGCGGCAACTCGCCCCACGCCTACGGAGCAAATCACCCTTGAGTCCACTGCCCCCATGGGGCAAGGATTCGGGAGACCTCCCCGTGGTGGCATGCAGATCTTTGTGAAGACATTCAAGATCATATACGTACAATAGAAGATGACGACCCTTGGCGGGATCCCAGCCGAGGAAGACCACAAGGCCCCCGGCAAGCGCCTTGCCGGGGATGACAGCAAGTGCCCCGACAAGGCCCTTGCCAAGAACATCCGTAGGGCCACCATCACGCCCACGCTGACTAAACCTCCACCACCGTACGCATGTAGCTGCCGACCCAACCAGCTGGGCGGGCACCTGCGTGGCATGCAGATCTTCGTGAAGAGCCACCACTGCGCCACCTCAGCTGCCTGCCTACCTGCATGGCATCACAGGCATCGCTGGCCAGGGCACGTGTCGACACAAGAAGGAGCGGCGACGGACGAGACAGGTTTCTCCCCCGTCCTCGATAAAGCAAGGACACCTAAGCAAGACGCATTAAATGCGCCTTGTCATGTAATGCGAGGGATAACCTCGCATCACTGTACCCTTTCCACCTCCTGCGTGCCACTGTGGCAACCCCTTTTTCTATAAAAGGAGGCCCGAGGCGACCAGGAGGAGGATTCAGCTTTTTGGAGCTCCTAATTCCCCAGAGCTAGCTCAAGAACAGGAATATACATCCACCAAAGCAGGAGTAGGGTTTTACGCATCCGCGTGGCCCGAACCTGGATAAACAAACTGTGTACTATCTGTTTGATCCGCTCTTCTCACGACCCTGCGCCCGCTAACCGTAGTAGGGATTCTTGTGATCCCATAGGTGTTGTTCCCACCGACAAAACCACTTCTCCTTAGGGAGATTAACATGAGTAGCAAAGGATTCACAGGAAGAAGCTACTATCTCAGAGTCAAGTCCATATTTAGTGCTAAATTTACGGAAAACATCGGTATCCATAAAAGATTTAACACAATCAAACTTAGGTGTTATACCTGACTCCTTACCTTCGTCGAGATCCCAATCTTAAGAGTTGCGTTTAATTCTCTCCAATAAATTCCATTTGAATTCAATAGTCTTCATCATAAAGGAACCAACACAAGAAGTATCGAGCATGGAGCGATTGTTGTCAGAAAGCCGAGCATAAAATTTTTGAATAATCATTTCTCTTGAGTGCTCATGATTGGGGCATGAATATAACATTGACTTAAGCCTCCCCCAAGCTTGATCGATGCTTTCTCCTTCGTGAGGCCAAAAATTATATATATAATTACGATCACCATATCATCACCGTTTGTAGTGCCATGATCCCATATCATCACATAGCCTATACCATGTCAATGCATATCCCTTCAAAGATAAAGGGAAGACCTTCATCTTGATTACATCATCGGGCATACCTGCAAGCTTAAATAATCCACAAACTTCATCCACATAGATTAATTGTAAGTTGGGATGCAATGTTCCATCTCCTTCAAAAGGATTAGCCAGCAGTTTCTCTATCATACCCGAAGGAATTTCGAAGTAAACATTTTCAATTTCAGTAGGACCAGTAGGTTGAGGAGCAACTATTTTCTCTACCGGTCAGGGTGAAGATACCCCAAACAAGCCCCTCAAAGGATTACTTTCCATAGTAACAAGTGACGGTAAATTTCAGCACACTATATAAATTTTTCCTTACCAAATTCCACCTACCAAAGGCGCTTCACTCCCCGGCAACGACGCCAGAAAAGAGTCTTGATGACCCACAAGTATAGGGGATCTATCTAGTCCTTTCGATAAGTAAGAGTGTCAAACCCAACAAGGAGCAGAAGGAAATGATAAGCGGTTTTCAGCAAGGTATTCTCTGCAAGCACTATAATTATCTGTAACAGATAGTTTTGTGATAAGGTAATTTGTAACGAGTAGCAACTAATAAAAGTAAATAAACTGCAGAAAGATGGCCCAATCCTTTTTGTAGCAAATGACAAGCCAGGACAAACTCTTATATGAAGGAAAGCGCTCCCGAGGACACATGGGAATAATCGTCAAGCTAGTTTTCATCACGTTCATATGATTCACGTTTGGTACTTTGATAATTTGATATGTTGGTGGACCGGTGCTTGGGTACTGTCCTTACTTGGACAAGCATCCCACTCATGATTAACCCCCATTGCAAGCATCCGCAACTACAACAGAAGTATTAAGGTAAACCTAACCATAGCATGAAACATATGGATCCAAATCAGCCCCTTACGAAGCAACACATAAACTAGGGTTTAAGCTTCTGTCACTCTAGCAACCCATCAGCTACTTATTACTTCCCAATGCCTCCCTCTAGGCCCAAAAAATGGTGAAGTGTCATGTAGTCGACGTTCACATGACACCACTAGAGGGATAACAACATACATCTCATCAAAATATCGAATGAATACCAAATTCACATGACTACTAATAGCAAGACTTCTCCCATGTCCTCAGGAACAAACGTAACTACTCACAAAGCATGTTCATGTTCATAATCAGAGGGGTATTAATATGCATAATGGATCTGAACATATAATCTTCCACCAAGTAAACCAACTGGCATCAACTACAAGGAGTAATCAACACTACTGGCAACCCACAGGTACCAATCTGAGGTTTGGATACAAAGATTGGATACAAGAGATGAACTAGGGTTTGAGATGAGATGGTGCTGGTGAAGATGTTGATGGAGATTGACCCTCTCTCGATGAGAGGATCGTTGGTGATGACGATGGTGATGATTTCCCCCTCCCGGAGGGAAGTTTCCCCGGCAGAACAACTCCGCCAGAGCCCTAGATTGGTTCCGCCTCGTGGCAGCGGAGTCTCGTCCCGAAAGCTTGCTTATGATTTTTTTCTCGGACGAAAGACCTCATATAGCAGAAGATGGGCATCGGAGGGCCACCAGGGGCCCACGAGGCTGGGGGCGCGCCCCCACCCTCGTGGCCAGGGTGTGGCCCCCTCTGGTACTTCTTGCGCTCAGTATTTTTTATATATTCTGGAAAATAACTTTCGTGAAGTTTCAAGACTTTTGGAGCTGTGCAGAATAGGTCTCTAATATTTGCTCCTTTTCCGGCCCAGAATCCCAGCTGCCGGCATTCTCCCTTTTTATGTAAACCTTGTAAAATAAGAGAGAATAGGCATAAGTATTGTGACATAATGTGTAATAACAACCCATAATGCAATAAATATTGATATAAAAGCATGATGCAAAATGGACGTATCATACCGCGGAATCAAAATAAGACATTGGTGGTAAGCAGTATGACTATCACTGCCCACAACTCTTTGTGTTCTACTCGTGCATATCATTAACGCATAGACCTGACTCTAATACCACTGTTGGGAATCGTTGCATGGAAAACAATTTAAATGATCTATCCATGGAGACGCATAGCAACAAGGGGGAGAGTGTGTCTACATACCCTCATAGACCGTAAGCAGAAGCGTTCCACAACGCGGTTGATATAGTCGAACTTCTTCGTGCTTCAATCGATCAAGTACCGATCGCACGACACCTTCGCGTTCTGCACACGTTCAACCCGGTGACGTCCCTCGCCTTCTTGATCCAGCAAGGCATCGAGGTAGTAGATGAGTTCTGTCAGCACGATGTTGTGGTGACGGTGATGGTATCGCAGGGCTTCACCTAAGCACTATGAAAATATGACCGGGGGTGTAAACGGTGGAGGGGCCGACACACACGGCTAACAATTGTCTGGGGTGTGCTAGGCTCCCCTCCCACATATATATAGCTGGGAGGGGAGAGGCCAGGGGGTGCCCCAAGTAGGACCGAATCCTACTTGGGCTCCTCCCAAGCCGCTCCCCTGCCATATTTGTCGGAGGGGAATGAAAGAGGGGGGAGAGGGAAGGAAGTGGGAATCCCCTTCCACTCTTTCCTTTCCCTTTCCCCTCTTTCCTTCTCCTCTTAGGCCGACCCATATTGGGGGCACACCAGCCCCTTGTGGCTGGTGCGTTTCCCCTCTTGGCCCATAAGGCCCATATCTTTTGCCGGGGGTGCCCGGTACCCCCCGAAACACTTCTGATGTCCGAATACCATCGTCCTATATATCAATCTTTACCTCTCAACCGTTTCAAGACTCCTCGTCATGTCCATGATATCATCCAAGACTCCAAACAATATCCGGTCACTAAATAACATAACTCATATAATACTATATCATCATCGAACATTAAGCATGCGGACCCTACTGGTTTGAGAACTATGTAGACATGACCGAGACACCTCTCCGGTCAATAACCAACAGCAGAACCTAGATGCCCATATTGGCTCCTGCATATTTGCTACCTCTTGAGCACTGCGTTGGTTTTCCCTTGAAGAGGAAAGGTTGATGCAGCAAAGTAGCGTAAGTATTTCCCTCAGTTTTTGAGAACCAAGGTATCAATCCAGTAGGAGGCCACGCTCAAGTCCCTTGCACCTACACAAACAAATAAGAACCTTGCAACCAACGCGATAAAGGGGTTGTCAATCCCTTCACGGCCACTTGCAAAAGTGAGATATGATAGAGAAGGTAAGATAATATTTTTGGTATTTTTATGATAAAGACTAAAAGTAAAGAAAGCAAAATAAATGGTGCAAGAAATAGCTTGTTGACTGGAGATTAATATGATGGAAAATAGACCCGGGGGCCATAGGTTTCACTAGTGGCTTCTCTCAAGATAGAATAAGTATTATGGTGGGTAAACAAATTACTGCCGAGCAATTGATAGAATTGAGCATAGTTATGAGAATATCTAGGTATGATCATGTATATATGCATCATGTCCGTGACAAGTAGACTGACTCCTTCCTGCATCTACTACTATTACTCCACACATCGACCGCTATCCAGCATGCATCTAGAGTATTAAGTTCATAAGAACAGAGTAACGCTTTAAGCAAGATGACATGATATAGAAGGATAAACTCATGCAATATGATATAAACCCCATCTTTTTATCCTCTATGGCAACAATACAATACATGTCGTTTCCCCTACTGTCACTGGGATCGAGCACCGCAAGATTGAACCCAAAGCTAAACATTTCTCCCATTTCAAGAAAGATCAATCTAGTAGGCCAAACCAAACTGATAATTCGAAGAGACTTGCAAAGATAACCAATCATACATAAAAGAATTCAGAGAAGATTCAAATATTGTTCATAGATAATCCTGATCATAAACCCATAATTCATCGGATCTCGACAAACACACCACAAAAGAAGATTACATAGAATAGATCTCCAAGAGAATTGAGGAGAACTTTGTATTGAGATCCAAAGAGAGAGAAGAAGCCATCTAGCTAATAAATATGGACCCGAAGGTCTGAGGTAAACTACTCACACATCATCAGAGAGGCTATGGTGTTGATGTAGAAGCCCTCCATGATCAATGCCCCT